>NC_133130.1:167291282-167583782 GCF_048418815.1 Hemitrygon akajei | reverse complement strand
TCCTGAAGTTGAATGGCGGTTGGCAGACCAACATGAGGAGCCTTATCGCCACCTAGTGAGTCGGAGTGTGGAGCGCAGAGACAGGAAGTGTACCCACTAGCTTAACGCCCCCCCCCAAAGACCTAAAGCTTTTCTGAAAGTCAAATACATTCCGATGGCAGTGACATCCTAACAAGCTGTCTGCCTCACACCTCATAGTTACTGCATTTGAAAATATATGCTGCACCGTTTCTTGACAAGTCCACTCCCTACAAATGCCCATATATGCATATTAATTCTGAACAAGGAATCACTCAATCTAGAATGTCCGATGCGTGAACATGTATATGTACCTTCTTCCCTCCTTTTATACCCATCTCCAAGTTGGGTTCCCATCATCCTCTGAATTTTATATAAATACTGTCCTTTCTTTTCCTTATCCCAGCTTGGTTGCCACAGTGAGTGAAAAGACTTTTTAATTATGGCTTTCGTCTCCCCCTTATGGAAAGGCGCTGCTACGTTTATATCCTTAATTGTAAGTGATTGCTTGGACGGAAAGTCTGCCACCTGGATTCCTGCAGCACCAACATGGGCAGGGACCCTGCAGCTTAAGCAGACGATGTCCAATCAGACACGATTTGATAAACCTGTTTCAATAGGTGTCAAAATCCGAGAACGAGTCGGAGCACAGAAGCACATATTCAGGGCGTACTTTTTCAACCCATTCCCAGGCTAAAATGATGCCAAACACCTCAGGAGTGAACACTGATACCTTGTCTGATAACCTTTTCTTAATAGTCACCTGAAGCTTCGCTGGCCGGACGAACCCACCTGAATGATTTAAAGTTTCTTTTCTGGGCACGAGCTGTGTTTCAGTCACAGCGCTGAGCAGTTTCTGCATTCAATGGACTCGAAGTGGTGAGAAACTGTTCCGGTATCCAATTAATCTAAAGGATTAAGGATCAAAGATCACTTTATTCACCATACACACGAGCATGTTTTAGGGATTGACTGTGGTGTGTTGGTCATGCAGCAAAACACAACTTCCAACAATGATAAAGAATAAAGAATTACTTTAAAATAATATTTGATGTATGGATATGGAATAAAATGTGAAAAGTACGTAAGTATTGGCATCTATTTATAATGTAAACAGCATTATAAACTGTGGTTTAAAGGGTTTACAGAGCAGGGATAGGGTAATAGAGAGTGGGGAGGGTGATAGGGGAGAAACTAGAACATTTATGTATAGTTTTCCATAAATTCTATTGTTCTTCTTTAATTTCCTGCAAATGCCTGCCAAGAGAAAGAATCACAGTGTAGTATATGGTAACATATACATACTTAGATAATAATTTTACTTTGAATTTGACTTTGACAACCATCTGGTTCTTGAACTGGTGTGGAGAACCTCACTCACCACCACTCTGAACTCATTCCACAACCCAGAGACTCACCGTCAAGGACTCTTTACAACTCATTTTGCAGTATTATCTATCTTTTTTATTTGCACATTTTGTCTTCTTTTGCATATTGGCTATCAGGTTTTGCTTATGTATAGTTTTTCATAAATTCTGTTGTATTTGTTTTTAAGACCATAAGACTCAGGAACAGAATTAGGCCATTTGGCCCATCGAGTCTGCTCCGCCATTTCATCAGGCTGATCCATTTTTCTCTCAGCCCCAGTCTCCTGCTTCTCCCCGCATCCCTTCATGCCCAGACTAATCAAGAATCTGTCAACCTCTGCCTTAAATATCCTCAATGACTGGGCCTCCACAGCTACCTGTGGCAACAAATTCCACAGATTCACCACTCTCTGGCTAAAGAAATTCCTCCTCATCTCCCTTTAAAAAGATGCCCTTCTATTTTGAGGCTGTGTCCTCTTGCCTTAGCTCTCCCACCATAGGAAACATCTGCTCTGCATCCACTCTATCAAGGCCTTTCACCATTCAATAGGTTTCAATGAGGTCACCCCTCATTCTTCTGAATTCCAGTGAATACAGGCCCAGAGCCGTCAAACGCTCCTCATATGACAAACCATTCAATCCTGGAATCATTTCTGTGAACCTCCTTTGAACCCTCTCCAATGTCAACACATCCTTTCTAACAAAAGGGGCCCAAAGCTACTCACAATTCTCCATGAGGCCTCACCAGTGCTTTATAAAACCTCACATTACATTGTTGCTTTCATATTCTAGTCCCCTTGAAGTGAATGCTAACGTCACATTTGCCTTCTTCACCACTGACTCAACCTTCAATTTTTCAGTAAATGCTTGCAAGAAAACAAATCTCGAGGTAATATACATTGACATATACGTACTTCCATATTTTAAAAAATGACTTCGAACTTTGAGAGTTCCAGCTTTTGGTTCTTGGTGATAATGTTGATAGTGAAGGGTACCGTCAGCCTGATCCCGCTGACCCACAGCAGACATCACTGGACTACCCAGCAATATTTACCCTCTGGGCACACAATGAGATGCAAATGTCCTTGAACAGACTCCACAGACAGGTTGGTTCAACAGGGATCTGCTGTCGGCTTGTAGTCCTGGCTGACGCCTCCAGGGGGTGCTGGTGGACCAGCCTTGCAGCAGCAATGTCAGGCAGTAATTAGCGTTGCTGGAACAGGTCTGAAGGTTAACCGTGCCTTGTATAGATGGTTGCTCTCAAAGTGTTATAGTCAGGCAATTTCATATTTTTATTCAGAAATTCAGCATGGAACAGTCCCTTCTGGCCCAATGAGCCTCACCGCCCAGCAACTCTCCTATTTAGCCCTGGCCTAATCACAGGAAAATTTACACTGACCAATTAACCATCTAATCAGAATGTCTTTGGACTGTGGATGGGAGCTGGAGCACCTGAAGGAGACCCACACAGTCACAGGGAGAAAGTACAGACGGCGCAGGATTTGAACTGGTATCTGTGGACTGCCCCAGGCTGTACTAGCGTTGGCTGACTGCTACACTACTTGGCAGTCAACTAAACTGAAATGTAGTTGACGATTTTCCTCAGACTGCATTGCATGTGAGAAACACACTTGCTCCCCGCCACACACACACGAGATTCTGCAGAAGCTGGAAATCCAGAGCAACACACACAAAACGCTGGACGAACTCAGCAGGTCAGGCAGCATTTATGGAAATGAATGAACAGTTGATGTTTCAGGCTGAGACCCTTCATCAGGACTGGAAAGGAAGGGGAAGAGGCCAGAATAAGAAGGTGATGAAGGGGCAGGAGTAGAAGTTAGCAGGGATAGGTGAAGTCAGGTGAGTGGGAAGATGGGTGGGAGGGAGGGAGTGGAGGGTTTAAGCATTTGCTGAACACAGCCTGACATTTTACTATCTTGGTTCTTATTAAGAAGGATGTGACCTTTTTTTTGCAATTTCCATTGGAGACAGGGGTTCCCAGCCTTTTTTATGTTGGGGGCCAATACCATTAAGCAAGGGTTGAGATCACCGATTAGAGAGGTGGTACAGGAGTCTGAAGACCCGCACTCAATGTTTCATTAACACAGTCTGGATATTTTTTGTACCATATATTTATTTTGTAATTTAAGAGTAATTTTATGTCATAGCAGCTAGTACATTACAAACATAACAAACACAAATTATATAAAATAAATCTCACAGCTGCCATCAGGCAGGAGGTACAGAAGCCTGAAGTCCCACAACACCAGGTTCAAGAACAGCTTCTTCCCTTCAACCACTTGGTCCTTGAAGCAACTGGCACAACCCTGATCTCCACAGTGTACAACACTATGACAATACTTAATCACTTTGCACTGAAATGAACCTTCTTTTTAGTTCTTTTTCTCTTGTTATACTCGAGTTCTTGAGTTTTTCTAGTTGTGTCTACCTGGTTCTCTAGTTTAGTTTAGTTTCTTTTTTAGTTCTAGTCGTGTGTCATCGTGTAGAAATTGCGTATAATTGATGTTGAATTTGTTTTTTCTTGTGGAGTTGTGTATCTGACGGTCTGTGCCTGTGACGCCGCTGCAAGGAAGTTATTTATTGCATCTGTGCACACGTGACCTTGCGCAGATGACAATGAACTTGAATTTTGACTTTGACTTTAAACTTAAATTAACATGAAGTTTATGTTATGGGACGCCATGGCAGTGTAGCAATTAGTGTGATGCTATTACAGCTCGGGACATCAGTGTTCAGAGTTCAATCCCAACATCCTCTGGAAGCTTGTAGATTCCTTCTCTCGTGTGTGTGGGTTTCCTCTGGGCGCTCCGGTTTCCTGCCCACAGTCCAAAGACGTACCAGGTAGGTTAACTGTCCATTGTAAATTGCCCTGTGATTAGGCTAGGGGTAAATAGGTGGGTTGCTGGGTGGTGTGACTCAGTGAGCAGGATCTGTTACACACTGTATCTCTAAATAAAATAAAATAATCTATAACCTACATGTTACAATTGACAAAAATAAGTCAGTGATATTAGTGCAAATTGTGGGAAACATAGTCTGAAAGAATTAGGGCTTTTCAGCTTGGGTCAGGAACCTAATGGGAGTGGGGAAGAAGCTGTTTCTGAACCTTGAGGCTCCTGTACATCCTGCCTGATCACAGTGTTGAGGCGAGGGACAGTGAATTTAAGAGTTGGGATGTTATGCTGCAACTTTACAGAACATGGAACACAGCAATGGACCACAGTGTGCAGTTTTGGTTGCTACACCCACAGGAAAGCTCTGGAGGTGCTGGAGAGAGTGCAGAAGAGATTCACCAGGAATGGAGAACTTCAGCTAATGGGTGAGATTGTACAGGGTGTGTTTGTTTTGCCTGGAGGAAAGGAAACTGAGAGGTACCTGACAGAGGTGTATAAAATTGTAAGAGATATTGATATGGTCAGAACCTTTTGTTCCACCACTCTAACAAACTGATGAAGGAGAGCGGAAGAGGTGGTACAGATAGATTTTACTAGGGCATTCAACAGAATCCTCTATGGTATACTCATTCAAGGACTCAGGGGAGATAGGGTTTGGGGAAATATGGCTGCATGGATTTATAATTGGCTTGTCCACAAAAGCAGGGGGTGGTAGAAGATGGAGTATATTCTGCCTGGAGTCTGGTGGCCAGTGGATTTCCATGGGGATCTGCTCTGGGACCCGTGCTCTTTGTGACTTTTATAAATGATTTGGATGAGAAAGTGAAAGGGTGGATTAGTAAATGTTCAGATGACACACAGGTTGCTAATGTCAGGGACAGTGCAGGAAGTTGTCATGGGTTACTGTGGGACATTGACAGGATGCAGAGCTGGGCTGAGAACTGACAGATGGAGTTCAATCCAGAGAAGTGTGAAGTGATTCACTGTGGAAGGTGGAAATTGAAGACAAAGTTCAGGGTTAATGGCAGGATTCGTAGCAGTGTAGAGGGACAGAGGGGTCTTGGTGTCCAATTTGAAAAAAAATCATTCGTGTTTATTTAGTTCAATGGTCAGGCTATCAGAAACAGGAGGGTATTGGTTTCAGGTGAGAATCAGAATGAGGTTTATTATCACTGACAAATGGCATGACATTTGTTGTTTGGCAGCAGCAATACATTGCGATACATCAGAGTTACTATAAATTATAATAAAAATATTTATAAAAATAAGTAGTACGAAAAGAGAGCAAAATGATGTGGTGGTGTTTATGGGTTCGGAGGTCTTATTGCAGAGGAGAAGAAGCTGTCTCTAAATGTAGTGAGTGTGTGTCTTTTGGCTCCGGTACCACTTCCCTGATGGTATCAATGAGAAGAAGGCACGTCCTGGGTGGGGAGGGTCCTTAGTGACGGATGCCACTTTGCTGAGACACTGCTTCTCGAAGGTGTCCTCGATGCTGGGGAGTCTAGTGTCCATGATGGAGCTGGCTGAGTTTACAACTTTCTGACCCTGTGCAGTGGCCCCCCCCCCCCCCCATACCAGACGGTGATGCAACCGGTTAGAATGCTCTCCACGGTTCGTCTGTAGAGATTTTCTAGCGCCTTTAGTGTTAGCTTTGTCCAGCTGGTGGCGTAGTGGCATTAGCGCCGGACTTCGGAGCGAAGGCTCCTGAGTTCGAATCCAGCCGGCTCCCTTGCCCGCTTTCCATCCGAGCTGGGTCAACTGTCGAGCTAGCAACTCGGCCTCGTAAAAACAAGAAAGCCTGCTAAAAAACACCATCACGACGGCGTCCCGATGACCCCACTCGGAGTTCAGGGCTTTCCTCTTCTACTTAGTGACGTATTAAATCTTCGTAAGGAGATCGAGGAAAACTCAAAGAAGGAATTTCAAGGAGGATCCAAGGACTTCCAATATAACTCGGAGTCCTGCCATGTGCAGAAGTTCGCTGATGACACGGCCATAGTGGGGTGTGTCAGGAATGGACAGGAGGAGGAGTATAGGAAACTGATACAGGACTTTGTGATATGGTGCAACTCAAACTACCTGCGTCTCAATATCACCAAGACCAAGGAGATGGTGGTGGACTTTAGGAGATCTAGGCCTCATATGGAGCCAGTGATCATTAATGGAGAATGTGTGGAGCAGGTTAAGACCTACAAGTATCTGGGAGTACAGTTAGACGAGAAGCTGGACTGGACTGCCAACACAGATGCCTTGTGCAGGAAGGCACAGAGTCGACTGTACTTCCTAAGAAGGTTGGCGTCATTCAATGTCTGTAGTGAGATGCTGAAGATGTTCCATAGGTCAGTTGTGGAGAGCGTGTTGGGGAGGAAGCATTAAGAAGAGGGACGCCTCACGTCTTAATAAGCTGGTAAGGAAGGCAGGCTCTGTCGTGGGCAAAGTACTGGAGAGTTTAACATCGGTAGCTGAGCGAAGGGCGCTGAGTAGGCTACGGTCAATTATGGATAACTCTGAACATCCTCTACATAGCACCATCCAGAGACAGAGAAGCAGTTTCAGCGACAGGTTACTATCGATGCAATGCTCCTCAGACAGGATGAAGAGGTCAATACTCCCCAATGCCATTAGGCTTTACAATTCTACCGCCAGGACTTAAGAACTTTTAAAAAGCTATTATTAATGCTTTTTGAGATAGTGATTTAGATGCATATCATATTTTTTACTGAGTTAAGTATTGTATGTAATTAGTTTTGCTACAACAAGTGTATGGGACATTGGAAAAAAAGTTGAATTTCTCCATGGGGATGAATAAAGTATCTATCTATCTATCTATCTATCTAATTTATTTTATCCAGAGAGTGGTAGACATCCAGAACTTACTGCCAGAGGAGGTGGTGCAACAAGAGACCATTATTATATTTAGAAGGGTTTAAACTGACCCTTGAATGGGCAAAACCAAGAAGTCCGTGGAAAAAGCTCAAGGTGTTGGAGGAACTCAACAGGTCAGGCAGCATTTGTGGAGAGAAATGAACAGTTGATGTTTCGGGCTGAGACCCTTCATCAGGACTGGACAGGAAGGGGGCAGAAGCCAGGATAAGAAGGCGGGGGAGGGGTACAAGTCATCAAGAGATAGCGGGTGAGGGGGAGGGGGTTTGAAGTGAGAAGCTGAGAGGGGGTATGTGGAAGAGATGAAGGGCTGAAGAAGGAATGTGATAGGGCTGGAGGGGCAAAGAAGGAATATAGCATCTGCAGAATCTCTTATGTTTATGAGAAATACATGGGTCTAATGTGGGCAAAAGGAATTAGTATGGATGTACAAAGTGGTTAGCATGGGGCAGTGGGCCGAGTGGCCTGTTTCTCTGCTGGATGACTGGTAGTCAGACAATGAATGACCAGCCCTCTTTAGAACAGTTCTGTTGGCATTTTCCACTCCAGGAACTCCCTGGATTGCTAAGGGACACAACTGATCATGAAGAAAGCTCAGCAGTGCCTCTGCTTCCTAAGGAGATGGCAGAGATTTGGCATGACACCTAAAACTTTGACAAAGTTCTATAGATGAGTGGTGGAGAGTATAATGACTGGCTGCATCACAGCCTGGTATGGAAACACCAATGTCCCTGTACAGAAAATCCCACAAATAGTACTGGACACAGCCCAGTCCATCACAGGTGAAGCCCTCCCACCATTGAACACCTCTACGTGAAACACTGTCGCAGGAAAGCAGCGTCCATCGTCTGGGACCCCCACCATCCAGGACACGCTCACTTCTCACTGCTGCCGTCAGGAAGGAGATACAGGAGCCTCAGGACTCACACCATCAGGTTCAGGAACCCTCAACCATCAGGCTCCTGAACTAAATGTGATAACTTCACTCAACTTCACTCGTCCCATCACTGAACTGTTTCCACAACCTGTGGACTCACTTTCAATGACTCTTCATCTCATGTTCTCGATATTTATTGCTTATTTATTTATTATTATTATTTTCTCTTTTTGTATTTGCACAGTTTGAACTCCCTAGTTGGGCGATCTTCCATTGCATCTGATATGGTTATTATTATGTAGATTTATTGAGTGTGCACACAAAAAACAAACCTCAGGGTTGTATATGATGACATGTGTGTACTCTGATAATAAAATTTACTTTGAACTTTGTGTTACCCGTGTTACCTGTGTCAGTTATCAAGGATGGCAGACTGTAATTACTTCCACCATGGGCGCCGGAGTCCGGAGTTCAATTCCTATGGCCTGTAAGAAAGTTTGTACGTTCTTCCAACGTGTGTGTGCACATGGGTTTCCTCCAGGTGCTCTGCTTTCCTCCCACAATCCAAAGACGTACCGGTCAGTAGGTTAATGGGTCATTGTAAATTGTCCTGTGATTAGGCCAGGGTTAAACCAGCGGGTTGCTGGGCATCGCGGCTCGTTGGGCTGCGGGGGCGTGTTCTGCGTTGTATTGCTAAATAAAAATTAAATGGTGAGAATTAGTTGTGGAATATATCAGCTTTGAGAACTTTGGCCAGCAACATTTCCTGAATCTTGCATTGCAATGCATCTTTTGACAATTGCTTCCGGGAGAACGAACCTTGTAGGTCTAATTCTGCTCCAGGGAAAGACGGCACAGCCAACTGTGATTTGACTGAGGTTCAATCCCATGCAGCAGCTGGGGATTTCAAATGAAATAATTAAATGTTCTGCATTCAAAGCTGAGTCTCAGCATCTTCAGCCAAAAACCACTGGATTCCTACATAGTTCAATCTGACTTACTCACGTTCCTCGAGGGAGAGGGTTTCCCATCCCAGTCTAGTCTATTTGAGACTCTGAATTTCCCTCTGAACAGACCTAAAGTGGCCCAGCTAAGGACACAAAATAAATGTTTACAAGAAATGGGGGTATCCTATCTATCTATCTATCTATCTATCTATCTATCTATCTATCTATCTATCTATCTATCTATCTATCTATCTATCTATCTATCCATCTATCAATTGATCTATCTATCTATCTATCTATCTATCTATCTATCTATCTATCTATCTATCTATCTATCTATCTATCTATCTATCTATCCATCTATCAATTGATCTATCTATCTATCTATCTATTGACCTATCCATCTATCTATCTATCTATCTATCAATTGTCCTATCTATCTATTTCTATTATCCATCTATCCATTGACCTATTGTCCTATCTATCTATCCATCCATCTACCTTTGACCTATCTATCTAGCTATTTCTATCCATTCATCTATCTATCTATCCACTGACCTATTGACCTATCTATCTATCTACTGATCCAGCACGGTAAGCCCAGCGAGTCCGTACCGTCCTATTACACTCATGTGACCAATTGACCTACTAACCAGTAGGTCTTTGGAATGTGGGAGGAAACCGGAGCTCCTGGAGGAAACCCACCAGGTCCCGGTGAGAGCGTACAAACTCAGAGGCGGGAATTGAACATGGTTGCCGCACTGTAATGGCGTTACGCTAACCCGTGCCGCCCTGAGAACAAATATAAAACAAGTCTGAATGAGACATCAGTCTGAGCACAACTGGCCCTTGCTTCTCAAGACTGCATGCTGTTTCCCCCCTCAGGTTGAGTGCGTCTAGAACTGGAGGTCATAGGTTAAGGGTGAAGGGTGAAACGTTTAAAGGGAACTTGTTCACTGAGAGAGTGGAATGAGCTGCTGGTGCAAGTGGTGGATGTGAGCTTGATTGCAACATTTAAGAGAAGTTTGATAAGTCCCTGGTCGGGAGGGGTATGGGGGGCTGTGTCCGGGTGCAGGTCGATAGGAGTAAGCAGAAGGCAGATCAGACATTACACAGTGCATTAAGCTAGAACAGGTAAAGCGATAGCGGAATGCAGAGTGGAGTGTAATAGCCACTGAAAAAGGTAGATGATTAAGTGCAAGATTGTGAGGTCAGGAGTTATGAGTGTGGTAGCACTCGGGTAGAAGCTGTCCTTGAGCATGGTGGTATGTGCTTTCAGGCTTCTGTATCTTCTGCCTGATGGAAGAGAGGGAAGAGAGAATATCTGGGATGGATGGGGTCTCTGGTTCTGGGATCCGGGGTGGATGGGGTCTCTGGTTCCGGGATCCGGGATGGATGGGGGTCTCTGGTTTTGGGATCTGGGATGGGGTCTCTGGTTCTGGGAGGGATGGGGTCTTTGGTTCCGGGATGGATGGGGTCTCTGGTTCCGGGATCCGGGATCCGGGATGGCGTCTCTGGTTCCGGGACGGATGGGGTCTCTGGTTCTGGGACGGATGGGGTCTCTGGTTCCGTGATCCGGGATCCAGGGTGTATGGGTCTCTGGTTCCGGGACGGATGGGGTCTCTGGTTCTGGGATGGAGGGGTCTCTGGTTCCGGGGTGGATGGGGTCTCTGGTTCCGACATCCGGGATGGATGGGGTCTCTGTTTCTGGGATCCGGGGTGGATGGGGTCTCTGGTTCCGGGATCCGGGATGGCGTCTCTGGTTCTGGGACGGATGGGGTCTCTGGTTCCAGGATGGATGGGGTCTCTGGTTCCAGGATGGATGGGGTCTCTGGTTCTGGGATGGATGGGGTCTCTGGTTCCGGGATCCGGGATCCAGGGTGGATGGGTCTCTGGTTCCAGGATGGATGGGGTCTCTGGTTCTGGGATGGATGGGGTCTCTGGTTCTGGGATGGATGGGGTCTCTGGTTCCAGGATGGATGGGGTCTCTGGTTCCGGGGTGGATGGGGTCTCTGGTTCCGGGATCTGGGATCCAGGGTGGATGGGTCTCTGGTTCCGGGATCCGGGATGGATGGGGTCTCTGGTTCTGGGATGGATGGGTCTCTGGTTCTGGGATGGATGGGGTCTCTGGTTCCGGGATCTGGGATACAGGGTGGATGGGTCTCTGGTTCCGGGATCCGGGATGGATGGGGTCTCTGGTTCTGGGATGGATGGGGTCTCTGGTTCCGGGATCCGGGATGGATGGGGTCTCTGGTTCCGGGATCCGGGATGGATGGGGTCTCTGGTTCCGGGATCTGGGATGGATGGGGTCTCTGGTTCCGTGATCCGGGATGGATGGGGTCTCTGGTTCTGGGATCCATGGTGGGGTCTCTGGTACTGGGATCCGGGATGGATGGGGTCTCTGGTTCTGGGATGGATGGGGTCTCTGGTTCTGGGATGGATGGGGTCTCTGGTTCCGGGATCCGGGATGGATGGGGTCTCTGGTTCCGGGATCCGGGATGGATGGGGTCTCTGGTTCCGTGATCCGGGATGGATGGGGTCTCTTTGTTCCGGGATCCGGGATGGATGGGGTCTCTGGTTCTGGGATCCAGGATGGATGGGGTCTCTGGTTCCGGGATCCAGGGAGGTGTCTCTGGATCCGGGATAGATGGGGTCTCTGGTTCTGGAATGGATGGGGTCTCTGGTTCTGGGATGGATGGGGTCTCTGGTTCCGGGATCCGGGATCCAGGGTGGATGGGTCTCTGGTTCCAGGATGGATGGGGTCTCTGGTTCTGGGATGGATGGGGTCTCTGGTTCTGGGATGGATGGGGTCTCTGGTTCCGGGATGGATGGGGTCTCTGGTTCTGGGATGGATGGGGTCTCTGGTTCCAGGATGGATGGGGTCTCTGGTTCCGGGGTGGATGGGGTCTCTGGTTCCGGGATCTGGGATCCAGGGTGGATGGGTCTCTGGTTCCGGGATCCGGGATGGATGGGGTCTCTGGTTCTGGGATGGATGGGTCTCTGGTTCTGGGATGGATGGGGTCTCTGGTTCCGGGATCTGGGATCCAGGGTGGATGGGTCTCTGGTTCCGGGATCCGGGATGGATGGGGTCTCTGGTTCTGGGATGGATGGGGTCTCTGGTTCCGGGATCCGGGATGGATGGGGTCTCTGGTTCTGGGATCCATGGTGGAGTCTCTGGTACTTTGATCCGGGATGGATGGGGTCTCTGGTTCTGGGATGGATGGGGTCTCTGGTTCCGGGATCCGGGATGGATGGGGTCTCTGGTTCCGTGATCCGGGATGGATGGGGTCTCTGGTTCTGGGATCCAGGATGGATGGGGTCTCTGGTTCCGGGATCCAGGGTGGTGTCTCTGGATCCGGGATAGATGGGGTCTCTGGTTCAGGGATCCGGGATGGATGGGGTCTCTGGTTCTGGGATCCATGGTGGGGTCTCTGGTACTGGGATCCGGGATGGATGGGGTCTCTGGTTCTGGGATGGATGGGGTCTCTGGTTCTGGGATGGATGGGGTCTCTGGTTCCGGGATGGATGGGGTCTCTGGTTCTGGGATCCGGGATGGGGTCTCTGGTTCTGGGATGGATGGGGTCTCTGGTTCCGGGATCCGGGATGGGGTTTCTGGTTCCGGGATCCAGGGTGGTGTCTCTGGATCCGGGATCCGGGATGCATGGGGTCTCTGGTTCCGGGATGGATGGGGTCTCTGGTTCTGGGATGGATGGGGTCTCTGGTTCTGGGATGGAGAGGGTCTCTGGTTCCGGGATCCGGGATGTGGTCTCTGGTTCCGGGATGGATGGGTTCTCTGGTTCTGGGATGGATAGGGTCTCTGGTTCTGGGATGGATGGGGTCTCTGGTTCTGGGATGGATAGGGTCTCTGGTTCTGGGATGGATGGGGTCTCTGGTTCTGGGATGGATGGGGTCTCTGGTTCTGGGATGGATAGGGTCTCTGGTTCCGGGATCCGGGATGTGGTCTCTGGTTCCGGGATGGATGGGGTCTCTGGTTCTGGGATGGATAGGGTCTCTGGTTCTGGGATGGATGGGGTCTCTGGTTCTGGGATGGATAGGGTCTCTGGTTCTGGGATGGATGGGGTCTCTGGTTCTGGGATGGATAGGGTCTCTGGTTCTGGGATGGATGGGGTCTCTGGTTCCGGGATCTGGGATCCAGGGTGGATGGGTCTCTGGTTCCGGGATCCGGGATGGATGGGGTCTCTGGTTCCGGGATCCGGGATGGATGGGGTCTCTGGTTCCGTGATCCGGGATGGATGGGGTCTCTGGTTCTGGGATCCATGGTGGGGTCTCTGGTACTGGGATCCGGGATGGATGGGGTCTCTGGTTCTGGGATGGATGGGGTCTCTGGTTCTGGGATGGGGTCTCTGGTTCTGGGATCCGGGATGGGGTCTCTGGTTCTGGGATGGATGGGGTCTCTGGTTCTGGGATGGATGGGGTCTCTGGTTCTGGGATGGATAGGGTCTCTGGTTCCGGGATCCGGGATGTGGTCTCTGGTTCCGGGATGGATGGGGTCTCTGGTTCTGGGATGGATAGGGTCTCTGGTTCTGGGATGGATGGGGTCTCTGGTTCTGGGATGGATAGGGTCTCTGGTTCTGGGATGGATGGGGTCTCTGGTTCTGGGATGGATGGGGTCTCTGGTTCTGGGATGGATAGGGTCTCTGGTTCCGGGATCCGGGATGTGGTCTCTGGTTCCGGGATGGATGGGGTCTCTGGTTCTGGGATGGATAGGGTCTCTGGTTCTGGGATGGATGGGGTCTCTGGTTCTGGGATGGATAGGGTCTCTGGTTCTGGGATGGATGGGGTCTCTGGTTCTGGGATGGATAGGGTCTCTGGTTCTGGGATGGATGGGGTCTCTGGTTCTGGGATGGATAGGGTCTCTGGCTCTGGGATTCATGGTGGGGTCTCTGGTTTTGCTGGCTACTTTACTGAGGCAGTGAGAATTGTAAATGTCGTGAGAGGCTGTGAGACGGACTTTCTATTGTGTTCAAGTAACACGCTGTGATTCTGCAAGGTTGTTATAGCCAGTGGGGGTGGGGGTGGGGGTGGGAGGGGGATGAGCTCCCACTACCTATTAAATGCTCCCAATAGAGTGCGTCTCAAATTGCCTCTGACAACCAAGTCCAGCTCCTGCTCTTCACGTGTGGCTTAGCCACTAAGCCTGGTGGAGCCATTCCACTGACAGGAGTAGGGGTAAAAGGGGGTTACTGGTGCCTTAAAGCCATTCGATATGGGCAGAAGGGGGTTCTTCAGCCGTGGTTGGCAGCTCATCTAGGGGAAGGAAACCTCTGATCTCAAACCTCGGCTGTCTTGTGGCTGTACACACTCATGAGGAAGGCTTCGGGAGGAAACCCTGAGGAACATTCCGGATCTGGAGTCCCTAAGGCAGTCAGTCCTACACTGAGTTCAACACTGACCGGCAACTCCTGTGACACTGCTGGTACCAAACCGTATCGGTCTCTGCCATTCCTTTGGGTTCATCAGATGTGTGACGAGGGGGAGCTTGCCCCAGGGGCAACAGCTCGCTCTCCGTACCGTACTGCCCCGGCTTGCACATTGGCTTATGTTTGACAACCAGGATGCAACAACCATGGTTAACCCCGAGCAGTGGAGGCTTCACTAACACATCGGACCAACAGGGAACGGCCAGGAAGGGACATACGCTCGAATAGCTGGGCAAAGATGGTGTCCGTGAAACCTCAGGTATGATCCTGAGCGAAATGTGAACCCCTCATTCAGGAATTCCCATCGGCGGATATGATTGTGACTAATTCCTCGGTGATTCTCTGTTCGGATCTGACTGTGTTTACTTAGAGGAAGGATTCCCAACCCGGGGTCCACAGGCCACTCGGTTAATGGTGAGGATCCATGGCGTCAAAAAGGCTGAGAACCCCTGGCCTACAGCCTTCCTGTCATCAACAGCTGATGGGTTCTCTTCCGGCTGAATCAGCCCCTCTGTGAAACCCTGCCCTAGATTTCTCAATAAGAAATTGTTTCAGACTAATTTTTTGACGTGTTATCTTTGGCGACCGTACTTGTTTAAGGCTAGATTGGTATCCCCATGTTCTCTGGCCAGTGTCAAATTGACAGTTCAGTGATGGGCCAGGTGCAGAGCGAGACACGCAGACATGGAGTTAACAGTTCTCAGTGGTTTAATAAGAATTGTACAGAGCAAAAGGAAATAATAAGCATTAGTCCAACAGGGCTGCTAACTAAAAACTCTCAAACTAACTAAAAATGAATCCATCACTGCGGTTTGAAAGTTGTAACCAGGAACTAAATTAATACCGCTCCTGATCTCAATCTCTCTACGCCTTCAGAACTAAAAGACCCTGCTGGGCGGCACTGACACCAATCATCATGAAGTGCTTTGAATGTCTGGTTAACAGCTCTCGCATCAAAGACTCCATTCCTGTCGCAATGAACACTCGTCAATATGCTTACCGTCAGAACTGCTCTGCCACAGATGCCATGATGTCTGTCACACCTCGAAAACAAGGACGCATGTCAGAATGCTGTTTCTGGAATTCGTTTCGGCATTCAGCACTATCCTCCCACAGACCCTGGTGAACAAACCCCTACTCCCTGGTCTAAATACACCGCTGAGTGTTGGACTTCCTAACCAACAGACCTCAGATAGTCAGGACGCACAAGCACTCCTCCCTATCCCATCATCCTCAACATGGGTGCCTCCCAGGGCCGTGTGCAGAGCCCACTGCTGTACACTCTACTCACACGTGACTGCAGGGCCAAACACCTGAGTAACCTCATTGCTAAGTTCGTCGGTGGTGGGGCTCATCACCAACAACGGCAGAAAGATCTGGTGCCAGGCAGATAACCTCTTCCTCCATGTCAGCAAGACAAAGGAGATGATTGTCGACTTTAGGAGAACTCACCCCTCTTTTCATCGGCAACACAGCACTGTCAAACTCCTGGGAGAGCACATCTCCCACGGCCTCTCGTGGTCCCAGAACACATCCTACACAGCCAGGAAAGCTCACCAACGCCTCTAGTTTCTGAGGAGGGTGAAGATAGCTGGACTTTGCATGTCCGTACTTGCGTCATTGGGCAATTTTGTCCTCTTGTTGTAGATCCTTCCTATCCGCAGCAGTGCAGTTTCTGAACCGTGCAGTAATGCAGCGTGTCTGTGCATCTGTTTCCACTGCTGTGCAGTCGAAGTAAGGAAGACAGAGGCTTCTCTGATGCTGCTCATGAGCCAGAGATGGTGCAGGACTTTATGAATACGAGTTAGAGTTTGATTGCGAGATTCTGTCAGTCAAGTCTGCTGTTGTTAATGACAACTCTCTGTGGTGCTACAAAATAATTATCATTTAAGTAGAACATTATAAGATTAAAGAAATTGCAACTGTACAGACAAAGATTGATTTAACAAGTGCATAACGACAGTTCAGATGTGTTTTGTTTTATCAGGCTGATGGTGTACTGTGGTAGAGTGCTGCTTTACAGTTAATTGCAATGAATGGAGAACAACACTCACAAAATACTGAAGGGACTCAACAGGTAAGGCAGCATCTATGGAGGGGGTTAAAAAAATCGACATTTCAGGGTGAAAGTACTCATCAGGACCTGCTGAGCTCCTCCAGCATTTTGTGTGTGTTACTCTGGATTTCCAGCATCTGCAGAATTCCTTGTGTTGGTTATGCAGAGCTCATGTCCAGAGTGTGCAGTGTGACATGCAGAAACCCCAGAGGAAATCATAGTTAGTGTGCACAATGCACTGACACAGAAATTTATAGTGGACAGTAATAGTGTGTTCAGTACACAGACACAAACCTCACAGCTGTCTGTATGGAGTTTGTGTTCAGTACACAGACACAAACCTCGCCGTCTGTCTGTATGGAGTTTGTGTTCAGTACACAGACACAAACCTCGCCGTCTGTCTGTATGGAGTTTGTGTTCAGTACACAGACACAAACCTCGCCGTCTGTCTGTATGGAGTTTGTGTTCAGTACACAGACACAAACCTCACTGTCTGTCTGTATGGAGTTTGCGTTCAGTACACAGACACAAACCTCGCTGTCTGTCTGTATGGAGATTGCGTTCAGTACACAGACACAAACCTCGCCGTCTGTATGGAGTTTGTGTTCAGTACACAGACACAAACCTCGCCGTCTGTCTGTATGGAGTTTGCGTTCAGTACACAGACACAAACCTCACAGCTGTCTGTATGGAGTTTGTGTTCAGTATACAGACACAAACCTCGCCGTCTGTATGGAGTTTGTGTTCAGTATACAGACACAAACCTCGCCGTCTGTCTGTATGGAGTTTGTGTTCAAACCTCGCTGTCTGTCTGTATGGAGTTTGCGTTCAGTACACAGACACAAACCTCACAGCTGTCTGTATGGAGTTTGTGTTCAGTATACAGACACAAACCTCGCCGTCTGTATGGAGTTTGTGTTCAGTATACAGACACAAACCTCGCCGTCTGTCTGTATGGAGTTTGTGTTCAAACCTCGCTGTCTGTTATAAGGACTATTGAATGATAGTCTGCCCCTGTTCTACATCAGTGCACTGAGAAATGATCTGATCTGTATGAACTGCATGCAAATCCAGCTTTTCACTGGATCTCGGTGCAATAGGCCATTTCCAGTTCCAATTGCAGTGTGAAGTGTTGGGATGATGTACTTATTGCTGAGGACATGAATGATTTGGTTCTGACTTTTAGTTTCATTCAAGGTACTTTTTTCAGGTTTTATTTAGTGGTCAGTTTAATAAATTAGTTGTGGAAAATTTAGCTGAGAGACATAACAACATTTGATTCCTTTCCGTCTCTGTAAACACAGTGTGTGAATGGGTGGTTACACCAGAGCTTTCATTCCGATCAAGAAATCTGGACATGAAAGGGTGACAACCAGTTATAGGATTAACTCACCCAATTATGTGAGTAACAAAATCTTCCAGATTGCTCAATTTTCTCATTAACCAGTTTGTACAACTCTGACTGGTTTTTTAAACAAATTTCAGTTAAAATAGAAAAAACATTCTTCAAGTGTCATTTTGGCATCTGTGGAGTTGTTCTGCCAGATGTTCGAGTTCATATAATTGCTCCAATATAATTGCAATCCAATTTTGTTCTGCATAGAACACTACAGCACAGTACAGGCCCTTCAGCCCACAACCTTGTGCTGACCTTTTAACTCAATCTAACCCCTCCCACATAGCCCTCCATCATGTGCTATCATGTTTGCTGTTGTGTACTGGGGCAGCAGGCTGAGGGTAGCAGACACCAACAGAATCAACAAACTCATTCGTAAGGCCAGTGATGTTGTTGGGGTGGAACTGGACTCTCTGACGGTGGTGTCTGAAAAGAGGATGCTGTCCAAGTTGCATGCCATCTTGGACAATGACTCCCATCCACTCTATAATGTACTGGTTAGGCACAGGAGTACATTCAGCCAGAGACTCATTCCACCAAGATGTAACACTGAGCGTCATAGGAAGTCATTCCTGCCTGTGGCCATCAAACTTTACAACTCCTCCCTCGGAGTGTCAGACACCCTGAGCCAATAGGCTGGTCCTGGACTTATTTCCACTTGGCATGATTAACTTATTATTATTTAATTATTTATGGTTTTATATTGCTATATTTCTACACTATTTTTGGTCGGTGCGGCTGTAACAAAACCCAATTTCCCTCGGGATTAATAAAGTATGTCTGTTTGTCTGTCTGTCTGTCAATGTGCCTATCTAGAGTCTCTTAAACCTCTTTGTCCAGAATATAATTTTGACTGAACACTACATTCCAGGCATGGTCTGATTGGAGTTTTATAGAGCTGCGAGATGATGTTGTGGCTGAAATGTGATGAATATCCCTGAGTAGAACTTGTTTCCCACAATTCGGCAGTGGGACATGACCCTTGCTGACCTTTTAACCTACTCCAGGATCGATCTTCCTTCGCATATAACCCTTCATTTTCTATCATCTTTGCCTCTATCTAAGAGTATCCCCTGTGTATCTGCCTCTACCACCCCCCTGGGGGTTTCACACTCCCACCTCTCTCTGTGAGAAAAAAACTATCCCTGACTTGCCCTTGTACTTCCTTCCAATCACCTTAAAATTATTCCCATCAAAGAGTCTCAGCCCAAACCATTAACCAGGAGGTGGATGGTCGCATGTGTTCCAAGTCCTGGTTATGCGACAATCTCTGAAGTGTATTGATAATGAATGGGGTCACCCGTCTTGTAAAGACACTGCCCAAAAGAACGCAATGGTAAACCACATCTGTGGAAAAATTGGCCAAGGACAATCATGGTCAAGACTATGATCATCTATGTCATACGACATGGCACCTAAGGATCAGCGTCATTGGTGAATTTCCAGATGTTTGAATTGTGCCTTTTCGCACAGTCATACAGATGACTCAGCTTTTCTGTATTTAATTCCCACTAGATGCCGCACCAACTGCGTCTACTGCCTGTTGTCAATGCAGAGCCACACGATACCAGACTACTCCCATTGACAACACCCTCACTCACTGTACAAACACTTCACAGACTCAGCCTGAACAGAAGATGCTGTCTGAATCCCTTCAGATTCCCAGTAAACTACCACTGGGAATGTTCATCATTTCTCCGGGGATCTTTGCCTTCTCCGAGGATCATCACCTTGTAGTAGTGGAGAGGCTTGTGGGTTCCTGAGATCCTGAGAGACATGCCGTTTGGAGCTTGGCTCCTGGTTGGGCACCCATGGTGGTGAGGTATGGTATGCTCTAAAGAAAGAGCAATCCAGTGAGATGACACTTCACAATGGGAGTGAAGATTATATTGTTTCATGTCATTTCCAGTACACAAGTGTAATGGAGAAGAATATACTTGTTACTCTGGGTCTGATGTAGCACAACAAACACAGTAAAATAAAGATACAATAAATAGAAATACACAAGATAGCTTATATACACAGACTGACTGTATGTTTATAAAGTGATGCTAGACACAGAAATGTCTGTACATAAGGTGACTGATTGGAAATGATAGAGTAATGGTGGTTGGGGGTGTGGAGGAGTGGGTTAGGGGGTGGAGGTGTTGATCAGCCCAATGGCCTGGGGAAAGTAACCATTTTTGAGTTTTGTGGTCCTGGCAGGGATGCTATGTAATCTCTTCCCTGAAGGAAGTGGGACAACTAGTCCGTGAGCAGGGTGGGCGGGATCCGTTAGGATACTCCTGGCCCTTTCCTGGCACTCTTTTGTATATACGTGCTAGATGGCGGGCAGGCTGGTGCTGGTGACGCGGTGAAGAGGACGGCTGAAACATTGAAGGGTCCCCGGTCGACTTGCACTCCATGCCACCGGACCCTGACCCCAATCTGTCATCTGCCCGTGAATCAGCCTTCCCGCGTTAAACAAAGTCACACACAGGGGTTCTCCGTTTAGAGGATAACCCCTTAGGATAGGGGTTCCCAGCCTGGGGTTCACAGACCCCCTGCTTAGTGGTTTTGGTCCATGGCATAAAAAACGTTGGGAACTGCTGCCTCAGGAGACCATCAAACTCGATCGCACCACTGTTACCGTGCTGTTGCTACTGTGTGTATTTGTACTCTCTGGAGAGAATATGTAGGCAGTCTTACTGGAATAATCCTCTTCTTTATTTCCACACTAATTTAATAAACTTATTTTGAATATGCCATTTTGCTTTTTATCCCAATTTCTCCTAGGTTGAAACTCCTTCGTTATCTCCAATTTACCTGTAAAACACATTTCAATATTTTCACAGCCGCGATTCATGTCAATACCGTGATCAAGAATATAATGAATTGGTGACTGATTACATTATCATATTTATAGGACGTTAACTAACCTTTCTGATTACATTAATTAAATCCACACACAAAACTGTCAGGGTCATTGTCCATGGACGACTCAATTTACTGTGACCTTTTATTTAATTCTTTCCCGGCATATCGTTACTCTGTGAGGGCTCATTTTACTTGTCCTTACATAACTGCTCTAATCTGTTCTAATTGCATCACCATAATATTTAATATTTAAAATTTAAATGCTGTTTAACTCAGTCTGGAAGTTCCTGCACTAAGTATTGAGTTGAGCAGTTCCTGTCATTCAGACCTCTCTACAGGGAGCCATCGTGGTCCTGGTTACAGGCCGAATCCCTGTCCATCCCTAGTGTTCGAGCGCTTCATTGTTGGACAAGTGTATTAATAATAGGTGAGAGTGTATACACAATATATTCCTCAGGAGAAGAGAGCTCAAAAGGACGTCACAATAGTGTAGCGTTGGTGTAGCACTACACATTGCCCGTAACCCAAGCTCTCTTCCTGCCGCTGTCTGTAAGGAGTTTGTACGTCCTCTCCTGACCGTGTGGGTTTCCTCCAAGTGCTCTGGTTCCCTCCCATATTCTAAAGATGTACGCGTTAGGGTTAGTAAGTTGTGAGCATGCTATGTTAGTGCCGGAAGCCTGGTGACATTTGCTGCTGTGCCCAGCACATCCTCGGACAGTGCCGGTTGTTGACTTAAATGATGCATTTCGTTTTAAGTTTTGATGTACAAAAGTGATCTTTAATCTTAATAATACATATTGGGGTAGGAGGTGACAGTAGTTTTCCTCCAAGTCACACACAACCCTGGTCTAAATCCTGGAATTCCCTCTCCACAGCGCTGTGGGAAGCGGTTCTGGGGGGAGCTGACTCCCACCATCCGTAGGGCAGCTACAGATGGACAATCGTGCTGAGCCTGTCAGTGATGTCCAGGGACCACACTGATAAAGAAAGCAATTAATCTAAAAGTGAACATCCCCTGTAGCCCGTCCCAATCCAACCACTGTGGGCAATATTCAGCACTATCGCCTCTGCTTCTGAAGACATTCAGCACGTCCCTCTTGATCCTCACCAGTTTTTGCACTACTTACTTAATCTTTCTATATATTTCTTATCGTAATTTATGGTTTTAAAAAATTATTATGTATTGAAGCGTACTGCTGCCACAAAATGACAAATTTCACGACGTATGCCAGTGATATTAACCTGATTCTGGTTTTGAATTTTTATCGATGCTCCATAGAAAGCAGACTGCCCGGGTGGATCAGAGCTTGGCATGGCATCTATTCGGCCTGTGACAACAGAGGACACACAGGGTTGTAGACACAGATCAATACGTCACGAAAACCCGTCTCCCCTCTGTTGACCCTGTCCACACCTTGCTGCCTCAGTAAATCAGCCAGCATAATCAAAGACCCCACCCACCCCCCCGATATTCTCTCTTCTCCCCCTCCCATCGGACAGAAAATACAAAATCCTGAAAGCTCAAACCATCAGACTCAAGGACAGCTTGCGCCCTGCTGTTATAAAACCAGTGAGCGGTTCCCTAGTACGGTAAGATGGACTCTTGGCCTCACATTCTTCCTCATTATAACCCAGCAACCTTACAGTCTGCCTGCACTGCGCTTTCTCTGTAACACTCTATTCTGACTTCCCTTATTGTTTTTCCTTGTTCTACCTCAATGCAATATTCTAATACCGTAAGGGGGTGATAAAAATAAAGGGGGCGGTGAGGGAGGGTCGCTCGGTAGCAAGGGGGGCTTCTGGGGGATTGCAGGCTTAATTTAGGAAATGAATTATTTATTATAAGCATTTGATCCTCAGTGCCTCATAACTCATTACAATGATTACAATAGACAATAGACAGTAGGTGCTGGAGTAGGCCATTCAGCCCTTCTAGCCAGCACCGCCATTCACATGTGATCATTACATAATCACCTCATCTCTTGCCAACCCACAATTTTCCTGGACCAGGGGTTCCCATCATTTTTGATGGCATGGACCAATATCATTAAGCAAGGAGTTCTTGGATCCCAGGTTAGGAACCCCTCTCTTAGGGTTTGCTCGAAATATTTATTTGTTGTTGGAAAGCAATGTGACACTTCTGTTCTTGCCATATCACGAGAAACCTGGACTGAAGAAATCATGTATTTTCAGACCCAGCCTAGGTATTTCTGCCCTTCACCGCAGTACAGTGTTAACTAGTGTGATTTCATCACACAGTGACAGAATTCCTGTGAATTAGGGTGTGGCATTCAATGGAGTTAAGTTCAGAATCTGCCCTTTTGAATGGTCTTGACTGCAACTGAAGGGCACCCCTGCTCCATCTGCCAAAAGCAGAATTCTCCGGTGGTCAGCCATTTTAATTCCCATTCCCATTCCCGTCCTGACACCTCAGTCCCTGGCCTCCTCTTTTGCCACTCTCAGGGTGGAGGATCAACACCTCATATTCCATCGAGGTGGCCCCCAATCTGATAGCGTGAACATCGATGTCTCTTTCAGGTAATTTTTTACCTCCTCTTCCCTCTTCTTCTATTCCCCACTATGGCCTCTTAACTCACTTGCCCTTGGTGCCCCTCCTCCTTCCCTTTCTCCCATGGTCCACTCTCCTCTCCTATTAGATTCCTTCCTCTCAGGCCTTTTACTTTTCCCACCTGCCTGACTTCTATCTCCTTCCCCTTCCCCCACCGTTTTATCCTAGCGTCTTTCCCCTTCCTTTTTAACTCTGATGAATGGTCTTGGCCTGAAACATTGGCTGTTTATTTCTTTCCATAGCTGCTGCCTGACCTTCTGAGTTCCTCCAGCATTTTCTGCATTTCCAGCATCTTGTGTTCTTGAACATTTTGTACCTTGGGATACAGCCCAACATTCCTTTGAACTTTAAAGGAATATTGGACTGTCTCTCAAAGTAATGAAGATAAATGGGCTGAACCCATCCACTTCCCCTCATTAGTTTCAGTTCCCATTTCCCAAGAAAGTTCTAGTGTCTGTGGAAGAGGGTGTAGTAGCAATTCACCAGCGTTTACCAGGGGTTGGAAGCCAACCACTACAAAATTGACTGGTGTTCCCTTTGGCTTAGATCCAGTTTCACATTGCAATGCTATTCTACTGGCAGACATAGAAGATAGATCACTGCACACAGTACAGTCGTATGACCCACGATGCTGTGCCAACCTTCTAAACTACTCTAAGATCAATCTAACCCTTGCCTCCCACATAGCACCACCTTTCTTCCAATCATCTGCCTCCTCAAGAGTTTAGCATGGAGATGATTATTGGTAGCTCGGGTTGAGGCCGAGGTTCAAGTTGAGCTCGGGTTGATGTTACCTCGACTGGCGATGAAACATCTGCAAGGTAATTACCAAGCTCAGTGAACACCACAACATCAAATATCTAGGAGTTTCTTAAACATCCCGAAAGCATTTGCCTCTGCAGGTTCCATGCACCCACCACTCTCTGTGTAAAATACCTACCTCTGACGACCCCCTGTACTCTCCACCAATCACCTTAAATCCTAACAAAGGGTCTCGGCCCAAAACGTTACTGCTCATTTCAACAGATGCTGCCCGATCTGCTGAGTTCATCCAGCTTGTTTATACGTGTTGATTTGACCACAGCATCTGCACTTTGTGTTTACTTTAAAGTTATGCCCCTCCATATAAGCCATTTCCATGCTGGGAAAATTCTCTGGCTGTCCACTCTATCTATGTCTCTAACAAGAGAAAACCTGCAGATGCTGGAAGTCCAAGCAACACACACAAAATGCTGGAGGAACTCAACAGGCTGGGTGGCATCTATGGAAAAAAGTACAGTCAACGTTTCAGGCCGAGACACTTTGGCATAAAACATGCTCTCTGGTCCAGACAGCATCCTGATAAATCTCCTTTGCAACCTTTCTAAAGCTTCCCATCTAAGGCTTCCCATTATCCTTCCTATAATGAGATGACCAGAACTGAACACAAGACAGGGTGGTGGAGGGAGATTGCTCTGTAGAGCAGGGATGCTGGGATCAGTGAAACACTTATGGGATCTAAACCTGGGCATCTTCTGGAGACAAATCGGGATCCATTTCCTCCAAACATCTAGCTGGTGAAATTCTGGGTCCTTCTCACTTTGGCAGCCGTGGAGAGTCCAGGTGAGGCCCAGAGACACATTGGGAAAAAGGTTCAGAAGTCTTAGGTCACACACCACCAGAATCAGGAACAGTTATTACCCTTCAACCATCCGGCTCCTGAACCAGTGTAGATAACTTCACTCACCTCAACTCTGAACTGATTCCGTAACCTACAGACTCACTGTCAAGGACTCTCCAACTCAATATCGTTCAATCTATGTCTCTCTATCTATCCACTGTATCTGTTATTTAGTTGCATAGTGGTATTTATTTATGTCCAGTCTTCCATAAATTCTATTGTATTTCTTTATCTTCCTGAAGATGCCTGCAAGAAAATGAAGGTTGTACATATATGTACTTTGATAATAACTTTACTTAGAACTTTGAATTTTAGGTCAATGTTTCAGATCAATGACCCTGGGCCAGGTTAAGGGCTCTGCCCTCTCAGTCTCTCAGCCCTCTGCTTAACAAGCCTCCCCTTCCATACAGCAATACAGTTCCTTCCAGCCCACTCTCAAACCAAAACTCTGACTGTCCATTTCCCTCTGTAGGTGCTGCCTGACTTGTTGAACTCCTCCATTGTTTTGTGTGTTGTCCTGTTTCCAGCACCCACAATATCTTGCGTTCCCATCTCCTTGTGGTCACGAGTTCCCCATTCACTTGATGTTCTATGTCCAGAAATTTTAGGCATTCTCACCCACTGTCTGACATTGATCTCCTAACTTTTTGTTTTGAGAAGGCCAGCTGTTATTACCCCTGGCCAATTGCCCCTAAGGAGGTTGTTGAGAGCTGTCTTCGTGAACCGCTTCTGGTCACCAACCTGCAGGAAAGATATCAATAAGATTGAAGGAGTGCAGAGGAAAATTACAAGGATGTTGCTGAAAGTTCAGGACCTGAATTATATAGGGAAAGTTTGAAAAGGTTGGGAATTTAATCCCCAGAATGTAGGAGAATGAGGGGAGAATTATGAGGGGTATAGTAGATTGTGGGTGGTGGGATGGTGATACTTCACTACCAAAGGAGGTATAATGCACTCCTTCCCTCCACTAGCCTGCTGGTCACCCTCACTTAGTTTGCCCCCACCTGATCAGGGTCATGTGAAGCCAGGGGTGTAAGTGGTGGATGGTTGTACGAGCAGCTGGTACAGATCACAAGTCCTGGTTATGCGACCACTGACTCCAGGCAGACAATCTCTGAACAGCATTGATAATGGTTGGGGTCACCCCATCTTGTAAAGACACTGCCCAGGAGAAGGTAATGGCAAACCATTTCTGTAGAAAAATTTGCCAGGAATGCTCATCGGACCATGATCAATCAAGAGTTGGACAATTCACACCAGGGTGTGTGAAAAGGGCTACTTTTAAGTCAGGGAGGCGATTGAGATTTTGAAGGCAGAGTTTTGTGGCAGTTTCTCTGATTTGAGGAGTGAAAAATCAGATAGAGACAGTGCATAACAGGAGTTACCTTTCAGTCAGGTCCGCATTCAAGACTTAAAAAGCAGAGCTATGAGCTATTTCTCTCTGAGTTGGACAACCCACACCAGGGTGTGTGAAAAGAGCTACTTTTTAATCAGGGCAGCAATCGAGGTTTTGAAAGGAGAGTTTTGGGGCAGCTTTTCTGAGTTGAGGAGCCACCAATCAGCAAGAGGGATTCATTAGAAAAGGCCAATAAGAGTAACTTAAGTGCAGGCGGAATGGCCGTTCTTGCGAGTTTGCCAGTATTCAGAGTGGCTTTGGCTCATGAGGCTTGGATGAGGTAGATTGCCTTGTCAGTTACTCTCTTTGTCCATTCTTTATCTGTTAGTGCATAGTAAGTGAGGATGGCTCCAGGGTAGTGTTTTGTACTCTGTAGGGGATGTGGGAAGTTTGGGAGATGTCTAGTCTCCCTGATCAACACATCTGCATCAGGTACACTGAGCTGCAACTCCAGAGAAAACGTATTAAACACAATGACCTTTGACTCATATGGGAGAATGAGGAGGTGATAGACAGAAGCTACAGGGAGGTAGTCACACCTAGCTTGCAGGAGACAGATAACGGGGTGACTGTCAGGAGAAGGAGGGGGAATGCACAACCAGTGCAGAGTACACCTGTGGCTGTCCCCTCAATAAATATACAACTTTAGATACTATTGAGGGGACGACCGACCGGGGGGGGCGGGGGTAAGAGCCACGGTGACCGTGTTTGGTGCTGTGGCTCAGAAGAGCAGAGAGGTGAAGAGGACTGCTGAGTTGATGGGAGATTCCCCAGTCAGAGGAACAAAGACGAGGTTCTGTGGGCACGATGGAGACACCCAGATGGTATGTTGCCTCTCTGGTGCCAGGATCAGGGATGTCTCAAATCGTGTCCATGGCATTCTCAAGGGTGAGGGTGAGCAGCCGGAAGTCTTGGTGCATATTGGCACCAATGACATAAGCAGACGAGGTAAGGAAGTCCTAAAGAGAGATTTCCGGAGCTAGGTAGAAAACTGAGAAACACGACCTCCAGAGTAGTTATCTCTGGATTGTTGCCTGTGTCACACGACTGATTTGTCAGGTGAACGTGTGGCTGAGGAACTGTTGCAGGGGGCAGGGGTTCAGATTTATGGATCATTGGGAGGTATGGCGTGTACAAAAGGGATAGGTTACACCATAACCCAAGGGAGTCCAATATCCTTGCAGGCAAGTTGGCTGGAGTTGTTCGAGTGGGTTTTAATTTGGCAGGAGGATGGGAACCAGAGTGATAGTGCTGGAGATGAGGTAGTTGGTTTACAAACAGAGGCAAGGCGTAGTGAGATTCCTAACAAGGGGAGGCTGATGAGAGAGCAAAATTGCAGTCAACAGGATGAGTTGCAATGGAAAAGGGGGACAAAATCAAAAAAGTTGAAGATATGTCTAAAGTTGTTATATTTGAATGTGCAATGTATGTGGAATAAGGTTAACTAACCTGTAACACAGTTACAGATAGACAAGTATGATATTGTAGACACCACTGAATCATAGCTGAAAGAAGATTATAGCGAGGAGCTTAATGTCCAAGGATACATATTGTATCGAAAGGATAGGCAGGAAGGCAAAGGGGATGGCGTGGCTCTGTTGGTAAAAAATGAAATTAAATCATTAGAAAGAAGTGACATGGGGTCAAAAGGTGTTGAATTCTTGTGGGTAGAGCTAAGGAACTGCAAGGGTAAAAATACCCTGATAGGAGTTATCTACAGACCTTCAAACAGTAGTAGGAATATGGTCTACAAGTTACAACAGGAGGCAGAAGATGCAAGCCAATAGGGCAATGTTACAATAGTCATAGGGGATTTCAATATGCAGGTAGATTGGGAAGATCTGGTTGGAGTGGAATTCCAAAAGGGGACACTGTTAGAATGCCTATGAGATGGCTTTTTAGAGCAGTTCATGGTTGAGCCCACTAGGGCTTCAGCTATTCTGGATTGACAGACAGACAGACAGACAGACAGACAGACAGACAGACATACTTTATTGATCCCGAGGGAAATTGGGTTTCGTTACAGCCGCACCAACCAAGAATAGTGAAGAAATATAGCAATATAAAACCCATAAATAATTAAATGATAATAAGTTAATCATGCCAAGTATTATTGTGTCCTGAACTGGAATTGATCAGAGAGCTTAAGGTAAAAGAACCCTTAGGGGAAAGTGATCATAATATGATTGAATTCACCCTGAAATTTGAGAAGGAGAAGCTATAGTCAGCTGTATCAGTATTATAGTGGATTAAAAGGAAATTTTAATCCTCAGAGGCATGAGAGAGGAGTTAGCCAGAATTGATTGGAAAAGAACACTGGCAGGGATGATGGCAAAACATCAAACAGCAACAGCTGGAAGTTCTGGAAGCAATTCAGAGGGCACAGGATATATACTTCCCGAAGAGGAAGAAGTATTCTAAAGGAAAGATGACAACCGTGGGTAACAAGGGAAGTCAAAGTCAACTTAAAAACCAAAGGGAGGTCAAATAATAGAGCAAAAAATAATGGGAAGTTAGAGCTTTTAAATATCAACAGAAGGCAACTAAAAAAGTCATTAAGAAGGAAATAATGGAATAAGAAAGTAAGCTAGCCAATAATATTACAGAGGATACCAAAAGTTTCTTCAGATACATAAAGTGTAATAGAGAGGTGAGGGTGGACATCAGACCACTGGAAAATGATGCTGGAGAGGTAGTAATGGGGGACAATGAAACAGCAGACAAACTGAATAAGTATTTTGCATCCGTCTTCACTGTGGAAGACATTAGCAGCATGGTGGAAGTAGTTCCAGGTGTCAGGGGTCATGGAGTGTGTGAAGTTACCATAACTAGAGAGAAGTCACCTGGACCAGGTGGTGTACACTCCAGGGTTCTGAAAGAGGTGGCTGAAGAGATTGTGGAGACATTAGTAATGATCTTTCAAGAATCACTAGATTCTGGAATGGTTCCAAAAGATTGGAAAGTTGCAAATGTCACCCACTCTTCAGAAAGGGAGAAAGGCAGAAGAAAGGAGGTTATAAGCGAGTTAGTCTGACCTCAGTGGTTGGGAAGGTGTTGGAGTCGATTATTAAAGATGAGGTCTCAGGGTACTTGGAGGCATACAATAAAACAGTCTATCGTCAGCATCATTTCCTCAAGGAAAAATCTTGCCTGATGAACCTGTCCTTCTTTGAAGGAATAACAAGCAGGATAGACAAAAGAGAATCAGTTGATGTGTACTTGGATTTTCAGAAGGCCTTTGACAAGGTGTCACTCATGAGTCTGCTTATCAAGCTATGAGCCCTTGGTATTACAGGAAAGACTCTAGCATGGCTAAAGCAGTGGCTGATTGGCAAGAGGCAAAGAGTGGGAATAAAAGGGGCCTTTTCTGGTTGGCTGCCAGTGACTAGTGTTCCACAGGGGTCTGATTCTTTTTACATTATATGTCAATGATTTGGATGATGGAATTGACAGCTTCATTGCAAAGTTCGTAGATGATATAAAGATAGATGGAGGGGTAGGTGGTTTTGACTTAGACAGATTCGGAGAATGGGCAGAGAAGAGGCAGAGTGCTGAGAAGTGAGAAGTGTATGGTCATGCATTTGATAGAAGAAATGAAAGGGTTTACTATTCTCTAAACAGAGAGAAAATTTAAAAAAAAACTGATGTGTAAAGGGACTTATAGTCCTTGTGCAGGATTCCCTGAAGGTTCATTTGCAGATTGAGTCTATGGTGGGGAAGGCAAATGCAATGTTAGCATTCGTTCCAAGAGGACTAGAATATAACAGCAAGGATGCAATGTTGAGTCTTTATAAAGCACTGGTGAGGCCTCATGGAGTATTGAGAGCAGTTTTGGGCCTCTTCTCTTAGAAAGGATATTCTGAAACTGGAGAGGGTTCAAAGGAGGTTCACAAAAATGACTCCTGGATTAAACAGCTTGATCATATGAAGAGCGTTTGATGGCTCTGGGCCTGTATTCACTAGAATTTAAAAGAACAAGGTGTGACTTTATTGAAACCTATTGAATGGTGAAAGGCCTTGTTAGAGTGGATGTGGAGAGGATGCTTTCTATGGTGGGAGTGTCTACGACCAGAAGACACAACTTCAGAATAGAGGCACGTCCTTTTAGAACAGAAATGAAGAGGAATTTCTTCAGCCAGAGAGTGGTGAATCTCTGGAACTCTTTGCCTCAGGCAGCTGTGGAGGCCAATAGTTTATGTCTATTTAAGGCAGAGGTTGATAGATTCTTGATGGGTCAGGGCGTGAAGGGATATGGGGAGAAGGCAGGAGATGGAAGCTGAGGGGAAAATTGGATCAGCCATTATGAAATGGTAGAGCAGGCTTGATGGGCCAAATGGCCTAATTCTGGTCCTATATCTTATGGTATTATGTCGTATTCCATAGCACATACTGATGATGATTGGTGATGATAGATAGGTTAAATGCAAGCAGGGTTTTTCTGCTGGTGGTGGATAATACTAGAACTAGAGGTCATACTGTAGGTTAAGGATGAAAGACAAAATACTTAAGGGAAAGCTGAGGGGATCTTCTTCACCCAGAGGGTGGTGAGAGTATGGAACGAGCTGCCCGCGGAAGTGGTGGATGCGGGTTTGATTTCAATATTTAAGCTTGGATAAGTATATGGAAGGGAGGGGTATGGAGGGCTATGGACCAGGTGCAGGTTGATGGGACTAGGCAGATTAATAGTTTGGCATGGACTAGATGGGCTGAAGGGACTGTTTCTGTGCAGTAGTGCTCTGTGACTTTGAATCAGATAGGAGAGGACGATGGACCATGGGAGGCGTAGAAGAAGGAGGGGAACTGGAGGGAGGTTATGTGCAGGTGAGGAAAAGAAGATGGTTGAGAAAGGGTGGGCAGCCTGGGGGTTGGAAAAGGAGAGAAAGGAAGGGGGGGGGAATGATTGGAAATCGAAGAAATTGATGTTCATGTAATCAGGTTGGAGGTACCCAGACAGAATAGGAGGTGTTTCTCCTCCAAGCTGAGAGTGACGTTTTTTCTCTCCATGGATGCTGCCTGACCTGCTGAGTTCCTTCAGCATGATGTGGGTGTTATCTAATGAATTGTATAATTATCACACAAAACATCTTACTTAATCCTTATTAAATACAGTAAGCCTCATAAAAAACTGCAATTAAAAATTAATGTTATTAAAGTTCTCCTTCTTCTGTTGTCCGCTCTCTTGTGCTGTCAGATTCTTTCTTTTCCTGCCCTTGACCATTCCCACCCACCTGGCTTCACCTATCACCTTCCAGCTAGTCTCTTTCCTTTTTATTCAGGCATCTCTCCCCTTCCTTCTCAGTCCTGCAAAACAAGTCTGGGCCTGAAACGTTGACTGTTTACTCTTTTCCACAGATGCTGCCTGACCTGCTGAGTTCCTCCAGCATTTTGTGTGTGTTGCTGTGGATATGTAAGGGAATAGCTTCTAAATTTACCACTAACGGCTGCACTGAACAGCACTTACAATTTACATGGTGCAGAAGAGGATGGTGCCTTTAAATCTGTCTAGAAAGGTCCTGGGGAAAAACTCGGCAGGGTAAATGAAAACAGATAATGGCTCCTTTTGTACGCTGTGAATGTTTTTAATCTGGGAAAAGTCTGGTAACATCTACTGGCTTCACCATTTCACAAAGAATCTGATCTTTGCAAAATGACATGATATTAGTATGCATCCTTTTGAATATAATTGCATAACAATGAGCGCAGAACCATAATTTCTGATGGATGGTTCTGCAATCAAGCTCCCATTCATTAGCGCGTGGCTTGTAATTACCTGCGCCTCTCTGGACTTTCAAATGCGTCAATCATGAATCAGCACTATAACCGTGCAGTTCACATATCATGCATTAACTTAACGGTACATCACGAAGCTAATCCCGATAAATGTCACACGTACAGCACAACTAGTGATTTATTAGCAAGTACACACAGAAGTAAGATAGTGGCTATTTTCAGCTGATGATGTTTACTCGGGTGAAATTAGTTTTAGTTTAAGAATCAGAATCAGAACCAGGTTTAGTATCACCGACATGTGTCGTGAAATTTATTTACTTTGCGGGAGCAGTACAAAGCAGAACATGATAAATATAGAAAAAAGAGCTGAATTACAGTATGTATCTTAAATAGTTAAGTTAAAATTAGTGCAAAATAAAAAAAAGTAGTGAGTTAGTGTTCACGAGTTCAATGTCCATGTAGAAATCGGATGGCAGAGGGGAAGAAGCTGTTCCTGAATCGCTGAGTGTATGCCTTCAGGCTTCTGTACCTCCTACCTGATGGTAACAGTGAGAAAAGGGCATGAATTGTTCTTGGGGGTCCTTGGTGATGAACGCCGCCTTTCTGAGGCACCACTCCGTGAGGATGTCTGTGGAGACGAGTATCCATGATGGAGCTGACTAATTTTACAACTTCCTGCAACATGCTCATTAAAGCAAATACCTCATCAGCCAATCATGTGGCAGCAACTCAATGCATAAAAGCATGTAGACATGGTCAAGAGGTTCAGACCAAACATCAGAATGGGGAAGAAATGTGATCTAAGTGACGTTGACCGTGGAATGATTGTTGGTGCCAGACGGGGTGGTTTGAGTATCTCAGAAATTGTGTTCTTGCACAACAAGTCACTAGAGTTTACAGAGAGCGGTGTGAAAAACAAAAGGCATCTAGTGAGCAGAAGTTCAGTGTGTGTAAACACCTTGTTAGTGAGAGCAGTCAGAGGAGAATGGTTAGACTGTTCACGCTGACAGGAAGGCAACAGTAACTCAAATAACCACACATTACAACGGTGATGTGCAAAGCATTTCTGAATGCACAATACTTCAAACATCAAAGTGGATATGCTACAACAGCAGAAGACCACGCAGGAGGTACCTAATAAAGTGGCTACTGAGTAATACTTCTATTATGATAAAGTTTATTTTGATGTATTAACAAATTCCTTCTTATTCTGCCATTCCATTCATAATGTCAGTGTGTGTGAAGTTGCTAAAAGTGGGAAGATACTCACTGATCTCTCTAAAGCAACCAACGTTGTTTTAAGCATTTCTCAGAAATTAATCACACAGTTTGGTTCTTGCTGGGGATGAATGTTCCCATAGTGTGTGTGGATTGTATAGAGGTTAAGGAATGTAGACAAGCAAATGACAAATCAAAGGCAGAGATTTGCAGACTCGGCTCGGGCCGAAGGGACTCGACATGTGGACCTTCCGCTTTGACGCTCGGCCCTCGATCCTTGGCATCGACTGCAGGACACACCCAGTCCCATCGAGCCCCACCTGGTTCCCCACTGCCATCACCTGTGGGGAGAGGCACAAACGGATCATCAGAACCCAAACGGTCTCTCGTTCATTCTGAGAAGCAAAATACCCGCAGGCCTGTCCACTATGTAGAAACTGCAACTTCCCTTCAAAGACACCAGTTACTGTACTTTGTAGACAGACAAAACGTCACATTTTTACTCATTTCCAAAGATAGATGACTTTGGTGGCCGTTGTTTATGCCTCTCAGAGTCATAAATCTCAGAAGGTGACACCATAATTCACAGTTCTATTTGTAGTCAGGAGGCCACAGACCTTCTTATTCCTGCTGGTTGCACATTGTTGTGATCTTTGCGGGAAATAATATCTCAAAACTTTCAGGAAGGGAGTTAACACAAGGAAACGGAGAGGGTCAATAAAAAATAAAGTTTTGGCTCCTTTTGTTACAGAGATAGTTCACGCTGGACATCCTCATTGTTAACGCTCACTACTGTCGGGTTTCAGGGGAGAAAGTGTTTCCTCTACAACAAATCTTCCGCAGCCTCATCGTTTTCCTCCTGGTGAGATTAGGTGTTGCCTTTTTTAAAGGAAGGCACTGTGGAAGAGTGTGTCCACACCCCTGGGACTTAACTCCCATTAACCCTTTGTGGCTTGCACTGGGGTTTTGTTGATGTAATTGTAGATTCTTTTGGACCTGAAACACCCAGCTCGCTTTGTGGAAGATAGGTTTGATTTAGGAGTCCGTTTTGTGTTATTGGTTTTGTTTGGGAAGTGGACATTTATTGCCCACAAGTTCTATGTAGGGTTACCTCTTGGCATAGTACTGCTGCTGCTAAACAACAGATCTCACCAATACTGTACACCAGTGATGATAAATCTGATTGTGATTGATTCATAGAACACTACAGCATAGAAGTAGACCTTTCAGCCTGTTTAGTCTGTGCCAAACTATTGACATGTCCAATCCCTCCGGACCGGAGCCCTCTATACCCCTCCCATCCATATCTCTCCCATGCCCCTCCCATACCCCTCTCATACCCCTCCCATACCCCTCCCATCCATATCTCTCCCATGCCCCTCCAATACCCCTCTCATACCCCTCCCATCCATATCTCTCCCATGCCCCTCCCATACCCCTCTCATATCCCTCCCATACCCCTCTCATACCCCTCCCATCCATATCTCTCCCATGCCCCTCCCATACCCCTCTCATACCCCCCCATACCCCTCCCATCCATATCTCTCCCATGCCCCTCTCATACCCCTCCCATACCCCTCCCATCCATATCTCTCCCATGCCCCTCCCATACCCCTCTCATACCCCTCCCATACCCCCATCCATATCTCTCCCATGCCCCTCCCATACCCCTCTCATATCTCTCCCATGCCCCTCCCATACCCTTCTCATACCCCTCCCATACCCCTCCCATCCATATCTCTCCCATGCCCCTCCCATACCCCTCTCATACCCCTCCCATACCCCTCCCATCCATATCTCTCCCATGCCCCTCCCATACCCCTCTCATACCCCTCCCATACCCCTCCCATCCATATCTCTCCCATGCCCCTCCCATACCCCTCTCATATCTCTCCCATGCCCCTCCCATACCCCTCTCATACCCCTCCCATACCCCTCCCATCCATATCTCTCCCATGCCCCTCCCATACCCCTCTCATACCCCTCCCATACCCCTCCCATCCATATCTCTCCCATGCCCCTCCCATACCACTCTCATATCTCTCCCATGCCCCTCCCATACCCCTCTCATACCCCTCCCATACCCCTCCCATCCATATCTCTCCCATGCCCCTCCCATACCCCTCTCATACCCCTCCCATACCCCTCCCATCCATATCTCTCCCATGCCCCTCCCATACCACTCTCATATCTCTCCCATGCCCCTCCCATACCCCTCTCATACCCCTCCCATACCCCTCCCATCCATATCTCTCCCATGCCCCTCCCATACCCCTCTCATATCTCTCCCATGCCCCTCCCATACCCCTCTCATACCCCTCTCATACCCCTCCCATCCATGTACCGATCCAACTTTCTCTTAAATGTTGCAATTGAACCTGCATTCGCCACTCCCATCATATTTCAGCTTCTATATCTCTCTTCTGTTAGTTTTTAAAGCCTCCCAATCCTTTAACTTCCCACTAATTTTTGCTATATTACACGCCCTCTCTCTTGCTTTTCTGCTGCCTTTGGCTTCCCGTTAATCGCCCCTTTAGGTTGATGGTCAGCACGGACCCAGCAGGCCAAAGGGCCTGTTTCCATGCTGTAAGATGCCGTGACTTTGTGAGTCTATGACAAACGCTGGCGATCTGAAACGAGAGCAGGAACTATCATAGAGTGATGATAGAGCGCCACAGTACGGTAACAAGTTCTTGGGAATGTCTAGCCTCTGCTGAACACTTATTGAACGTTCAAGAGACATACGGTGAATTGCGTCGTTTGCATTCACAACCATCACACCTAAGGGTGTGCTGGGAGCAGCCTGCAAGTGTCACCACAGACTCTGGCACCAATGTAGCGTGTCCACAATGATCAGCAGAGCAACACAGAGCACAACACAAGCATCAAAACAACAACAGCAAAACGAGCCCCGATCCTCTCTCCCACTCACACACGCGCAGTCGTTTGATCTCAGCCTCCAGCTGACACGGGCACCAGGCTGCAACCTCCTCAGCAGACTCCCAGAGATCCACAGACTTGGCTCTGGCCAAAGGGTCTCGACTTGTGGACTTTCCAATTCTAGTATCGGGCTTCGACCATCAGCATCAGTTCCAGGACACGTCTAGTCCTATCGACCTAACCTGGTTTCCCACTGCCATCGTCTGTGTGGAGAGAGGCAGCACGTTGTTCATCAGAAACGAACTGTCTCCAGTTTCTTCTGCAAACAAGTATTTTTAAAGGCCCCCTCCCCACCCTTTGGAACTCAGAATCAGAATCAGATTTAATATCACTGATGGATGTATGTCGTGAAATTTGATGTTTTGTGGCAGCAGTACAGTGCAATACATAATAATAAAAATACACTAAATTACAATAAGAAATATATAATTAAATTAACTAAGCCATGCAAAAAGAGAGCAAAAATGCTGAGCTAGTGTTCATGGGTTCATTGTTGATTCAGAAATCTGATGGCAGAGGGGAAGAAGCTGTTCCTGAAATGTTTAATGTGGGTCTTCAGGCTCCTGTACCTCCTCCCTGGTGGTAACTATGAGAAAGGGCATGCCCTGGGTGATGGGGCTCCTTCATGAGTAGATTTGTCACATTGATAATACACCATTCAGGGACATTCTGTGCGTTTCACATTCTAAACTCCTTTTCTATAGTTCTGATGCATCCTCTGCTGTAGTCTCTAATGATATTGCATTGGTCAAATGCCCATTCTAAGGTTAGCTCTCTTTCTGACAGTAGCCTTTCTGAGTGCTTTGCCACATACAAGCCAGTCCCTTAATGCATCAGAAAGTCAATCTCTAAAGTCACAGAGTTGGGAAAGTGCACAGTTTTGCAATATATTCAGAAATGCTTTCATCCTTTGTCCGTTATTTATTGAAGTCTAAATTCTCAACTATTACTTGTAGTTTTGGACAAGTGATTTTGTCAATGTCTTACTTCCTGGCTTTTCAGGAGTCACATTCTCGATTGTGCATTCTAGCAACCATTAAGCTAAGAAGTGTGGAGACTTTCTTTACCTCATCCGCATTGTTAGCATTACAATGCAGTTCAACCCTCCTGATATACAATTCCCAGTTCTCATTAGCACTATCAAATTCAACAACTTTCCTGATTAAGGCCATCGCCACATTACTTTCACTTCAGCTTTGTTTAGCATCTGTCACTGCGTTCTGCGCACTGTTACTCACACCCTTTCCTAGCATCAGCGACGGCCTTCTCTGTATTGGTTCAATTCACTCTTTCCTCTCTCCCTTCCTCCAAATTCTGTTGTCTTATAAGTTGGTGATATTCTCTGACATTCAGGTTCGACTCATCGCCAATTTGTTGTGTCTGTACAACTACATATCAGATAATAAAGGTGGAGAAGTTAACGTGTATATCTCCTTTGCAGAGAGAGGAACAAATCAATGAGCATGCATAAGTTATCAGTCTTCCTGATGGAAGCAGTGAGAAGTCGGCCTGGGTGCTGGGATCCCTGATGACGGGTGCTGCTCTTCAATGGAAAAACTGAATGAACTGTGTCCTGGGAATTAATGGGAAATTATACCTCAACTTTGAACCTATAGACTCACTTTCAATGATTCTTCACTCATGCTCTCAATATTATTTATTTGTTATTTTAAAATTATTTGCACGATTTGTCTTCTTTGTCAATCTTTATTTTTCATAAATTCTGTTGTATTTCTTTATTTTTGTGTAAGTGTAGTAAAGAGGCAAGTAAGTCAAGTACTTTTGGTCAGTATGGTGAGCTGGGCCAAATGGCCCGTTTCTGTGCTGTATTACTCTATAACTCCAGATACATCGTTCACACAGAAGAATTCACTCCCAAGACTCCAGTCCATGGATCGTGCCATTCTGGTGTCCACACAGACTCCACTGACAATTTCCCAGGTCAGCACATTTTGTGTACTGCTACCACAAAACAACAAATTTCAACATCGTAAACCTGATTTGAAATCTGATTCAACATCTTCTTCCCCACTGCTGTCTGCTTCTTTAATCGTTAGACCTGGAAAGCCCGAACATTACGCTGGACTGCTTCTCCTCCCATTTGCTCTAATATTATGTCATTATTTTGCCTCTTATGTTGTTTCAGTTATGTACAATTTATGTATAAGTATTTATGAATATGTATAATTTAAGTTAACTTATGTTTGTTATGTATAGTGCAAAAAGCCAATTTTCATGACATTTATACCCAGATTATGGTGACCACAATAATAAACTTGAACCTGCAGTTTAAAAATATTTGGGAGAATATTGAGAGATATAAAATGGGGCAATGAATTCTGTGAAATATCCAAATACTCGACGACTGAATGCGTATACTCCACACTGCCGCAGTTTCTGTCCTGTGTTTTCAAATGCTCTGCTGCTACCTAGAAGATATCCTGTTGCCAAGAGTCACTTTGTCACATCAGTGTTTCCTGGCAGAATCACCTTCTGTTCAGGTACTCCTGCAGCAAGCGTCACTTTATTTATGTTCAATGCAGGCTCTCTCAGTTACTTGTACGTACATCGTGTTTTATACAATTGTCCTTACTGAATTTTTACTTTACTGAATTTTTTATTGCCTTCTTTATGCATGTTATGTATTTTACGCCGCTTTGGATTGAGAGTAACGATCGTTTGGTCCTCCTGAGGAATGACAACGAGCAATCTCGAGCAGTGGCATCAGCACTGATCTAAGAACATTTGAAAAGAGCTTTTGCTGAAAATTCAAGCCGCCTGTTCAACATCGGGCACTCAGAGTTCAGTTTACATCGGCCGGTTCGTAGATCCTCGATATCAGCCCAGCTACTAAAGCAAGTCAAGCAACGGCAGTGTTACTGGGACCCGGCATATCGTGTGGGATTCTTGAAGCAGTCGGTCCTTTGCACTACAGCTCTGTACTAAGTTGAGAAACTCTCAAAGTCAAGTCCACACATTCCGAACAAAGTTTCAAAGCAGACTGTATGCTGGCAGAAGCTGACAACATCTCAGCCCCGAGGGAGGCTGGAGGAGGGATTTTGGGTCTAGTCCTTCTTGAAAGGTCAACCACTAAAGATACCAGAGATATCAGCTCAGCCCAGGATGTCCTAAGAATGGATGGGGGCCAACAATAGCAGAGGGAAGTGCTCCTTTGGGACCCATCGAACAGCATCTTCAATTGCGCACTTATTGAAGCGTGTGAGGATACGGCACTCCCAGAAGAGGAAGCCAAAGGTGGCGGCTCATCTTTCAGAGGCCAAGGGCCAGGAAATGTGGCGTTCTCCCCCCCACCCTGTGAAGAAACCTGGTGCCTCAGCAGAATGGAGGATGAGGCATGAATGAAGAGTAATGTATGACGTGAATGATGCACACTGGGCTGGGTTAGAGTGGCATCTGTGTTTTATTGACTCAGTGGAATAGACCATAGAACATGGAATGTTACAGCACAGTACAGGCCCTTCAGCCCACAATGTTGTGCCAGCCTTTTAACCTACTCTAAGATCAATCTAACATTTCCCTGCTACATAACCCTCTGTTTTTCTATCATCCTCGAAAAGTCTCTTAAATGTTTCTAAAGGATCTCCCCGGCAGCACACTTCCACACGTCCACCACTCTCTGTGCGAAAACCTGCCTCTGACATCGCCCCTGTACTTCCCTCCAATCACCTTCAAATTCTGGTGCAAACAAGAGAGCATCTGCAGATGCTGGAAATCCGAGCTACACACACAAAATGCTGGAGGAGCTCAGCAGGCCAGGCAGCATCTCTGAAAAAACAGTAAACAGTCGACGTTTTGGGCTGAGACCCTTCGTCAGCTCTGGAAAAAAAGATGAGGTGTGTGTAAGCAGGTGGGGAGAGGTTGGAGGAAGACGTACAAGGTGGTAGGTGATAGGTGAAACTGGGAGTGGGGAGGGGTGAAATAAAGAGCTGGGAAGTTAATAGGAGAAAGAGATAAAGGGCTGGAGAAGGGGGAATCTGATAGGAGAGGACAGAAGACCAGAGGGAGGTGATGGGCAGGTAAGGAGATAAGGTGAGGGAGGGAAACAGGAATGGGGAATGGTGAAGGGGGGGGGGGGAATTACCGGAAGTTCAAGAAATCAATGTTCATGCCATCAGGTTGGAGGCTACCCAGACTGAATGTAAGGTGTTGCTCCTCCGACCTGAGTGTGGCCTCATCACAACAGTAGAGGAGGCCATGGACTGACATGTTGTAATAGAAATTTTAAGTAGAATTTAAATGCGTGGCCATCGGCACATCCTGCTTTTTATGGCGGACGCCATCTCCCAGTTTATGTGGGGTCTCACCGATATACAGGAGGTCACACCAGGAGCACCAGATACAATAGATGACTCCAGCAGTCACATGGGTGAAGTGTCGCCTCACCTGGAAGGAGTGTCTGGGCCCTGGATGGTAGTGAGGGAGGAGGTGTAGCGGCAAGAATGAGTGCCAGGAGGGAGATCAGTGGGGAGGGACAAATGAAGAAGGGAGTCACGTAGGGAGCGATCCCTGCGGAAAGCAGAAAGTGGGGCGGGGGGGAAGGAGGGAAAGATGTGCTTGGTGGTGAGATCCCTTAGGAGGTGGCAGAAGTTTCAGAGAATTATGTGCTGGACGCAGAGGCTCGTGGGGTGGTAGGTGAGGACAAGAGGAACCCTATCCCTGGTAGGGTGACAGGAAGATGAGGTGAGGGCAGACATAAGCAGAAATTGATTTTAAAACCAGATTTTAATTTTTGCCATTGAGTATTATACCTCAGCTGAACCAAGTGAGACCATAAGATCATAGGAGCAGAATTAGGCCATTCAGCCCATCGAGTCTCCTCCATCTCTCAGTAATGACTGATTTTTTTCAACCATATTCTGCCACCTTTTAAGCATAGGCCTTAACCTCCCTCACCAATCCCATAATCCTTAACCTTCCTCACCTATCCCGTAACCCTCACTAATTCTGTAACCCTTAACCTTTCTCACCAATCCCATAACCCTCACTAATCCTGTAACCCTTAATCTTTCTCAGCAATCCCATAACCCTCACCACTTCTGTAATGTTTAACCTCTGTCACCTATCCCGTAACCCCTAACCTCCCTTACCAATCAGAATCAGCTTTATTCTCACTGTGTTATATAACATGAAATTTGTCAGTTAGTGGCAGCAGTACAGAGGAAACCCACATGGTCAAACTCCTTAGAGAAGCAATGGAATTGAACCTGGGTCGCTTGTGTTGTAATAGTGTTATGCTAACTACTACACTATGGGGCCGACCCAAGTAGTTTGTGTGCTGCAAGGCCGCTAGGGCCCCTTCCATCCTTATTGAGGGGCATGCAAATCTTCTCTCCTTTCCTACAGCACCACCGGGTATTGGGAGAGAGTAGAACTACAGTGAAAGGTGAAATATTTAAGGGAACCCGAAGAGTAACTTCTTCACTCAGAGGGTGGTGAGAGTGTGGAACGAGGGGCCAGTGGAAGTGGTGATGCAGGTTCGATTTCTACGTTTAAGAGAAGTTTGGAGAAGTATATGGATGGGAGGGCAATGGTCCAGGTACAGGTTGATGGGATTGGACCTAATTACTGTTCGGCACAGACTAAACGCGAGGGCCTATTCCTGTGCTGTAGAGCTCTCTGACTCTATGGCATTGTTCGCATTACTTCCCTTGGCTGGGACAGAGGTGATGTTGCTGCTCTGTGGTCGATTCGTGCTGTGAGAATCTGCTGGAGTTTTACATGTCTTCTGATTCTAAAAATCTGTGGCTGTGGTATATTTGTAACTGAACGCTGGGCTGACCTCCAACATGTTTTCAATCAGAACATGTAGCATTAAATTCCTCAAGCACCAAATATTCAAAATCTTGTATATCTAGCACGAGTATTTAAAATGAAATTAGCCGACTGATTGACACAACACAGGGACTGGCTTTAGTGCTGGAATGGTTCGGGTGTGGTGTTATGCTTGGACCGGGAGATGTTTTGGAACCGCTGAGAGGGTCACATTAGGTAAGGCATTTGTAGTGTGGAATCTCTGTTTGCTAGAAATTAAACTCAATTTTCTTTCTTTTTTCAAGAGGTTCACCAGATGTCCAAGGAGCACTGCCGCAGGAAAGCCGCGTCCATCAGCAAGGACCCCCGGCGTCCAGACCACGGCTGCTGCCTCCAGGATGGAGGAGCTCAGGGCCCATACCACCAGGTCAAGGAACATTACTACCCCTCGAACCCTCGGGCTCCTGAACCAGTGTGGATAACTTCACTCGCCTCAGCACTGAACTGACTCCACAACCCACGGACTCCCTTCCAAGGTCTTTACAATTCTTACTCTCAGCTTTATGTGTCTGTTTGTTTATTTATCATTATTTTGTTTTTGCGCCGTTTGTCTACTTTTGCACATTGGTTATTTGTCGGTCTTTGCGCGTGCGTAGTTTTAGAAAACAGGCTGCTGAGCGAGCTTCCAGGTCTCCGTGGATGAAGAGGTGTGACCTGAGGACCAGCACTGCTGGGACACAAACCAGGGCCTGATCAGCCCCGGCTGGGTCTGATGGTGATAGACCTGGAAGATGTTGTGTCTCAGCATCACTTTTATTGATTCAATAGTATTTCTTTGTTCTACTGTGAATGCCTGCGAGATGATGAATGCCGGGGCTTCGTATGGTGACATTTACGTACTTTGACTACAAATTTACTTTGTACTTTTGTACTTTGCACTCCTCTGTTCTATGTTCTAACCTGCAGGAACCGGACTGGAACTTAAACCTCCTCCACCTCTCAATGTTTACAGGGTAAGTGCAGGATAATCTCATTGCTGAATTCTGGGCAACAAGTTATACTCAAGAATAGTGATGGCATTTCAACTACGAAACATCGAGCAAAGCCATTGGGACTCTGATTGTGATATTTCGTTGTACATGTGATAAATAAACTTGAATCTTGAATCTCGGCAGGTGATAGGTGAGACCAGGTGAGGGGAAAGGTGGGAGGCTGGGGGGAAGGGAGATGGAACAGTACGATGTGAGAAGCTGTGAGTTGATAATTCCAGCTTCTTCTTCTGGCTTTGTGCAGTTGGGACAACCATCTGTTGGACGAGCTGTTGGGTGAACATGGAAGATCTCACAGAGGAACAGGGTAACATGTGCAGGGTAACTTCTGCCATGTGCAGAAGTTCACTGATGACACGGCCATAGTGGGGTGTGTCAGGAATGGACAGGAGGAGGAGTATAGGAAACTGATACAGGACTTTGTGATATGGTGCAACTCAAACTACCTGCGTCTCAATACCACCAAGACCAAGGAGATGGTGGTGGACTTTAGGAGATCTAGGCCTCATATGGAGCCAGTGATCATTAATGGAGAATGTGTGGAGCAGGTTAAGACCTACAAGTATCTGGGAGTACAGTTAGACGAGAAGCTAGACTGGACTGCCAACACAGATGCCTTGTGCAGGAAGGCACAGAGTCGACTGTACTTCCTTAGAAGGTTGGTGTCATTCAATGTCTGTAGTGAGATGCTGAAGATGTTCTATAGGTCAGTTGTGGAGAGTGCCCTCTTCTTTGTGGTGGCGTGTTGGGGAGGAAGCATTAAGAAGAGGGACGCCTCACGTCTTAATAAGCTGGTAAAGAAGGCGGGCTCTGTCATGGGCAAAGTACTGGAGAGTTTAACATCGGTAGCTGAGCGAAGGGCGCTGAGTAGGCTACGGTCAATTATGGAAAACTCTGAACATCCTCTACATAGCACCATCCAGAGACAGAGAAGCAGTTTCAGTGACAGGTTACTATCGATGCAATGCTCCTCAGACAGGATGAAGAGGTCAATACTCCCCAATGCCATTAGGCTTTACAATTCAACCGCCAGGACTTAAGAACTTTTTAAAAGCTATTATTAATGCTTTTTGAGATAGTGATTTAGATGCATATCATATTTTTTACTGAGTTAAGTATTGTATGTAGTTAGTTTTGCTACAACAAGTGTATGGGACATTGGAAAAAAAGTTGAATTTCCCCATGGGGATGAATAAAGTATCTATCTATCTATCTATCTAATGGACCCTGGTGCCTTGACCAGAGAAGTCATCACGTTGTCCTGGTGTGGGATCTTGCTGTGCATGAATTGGTTGATGTGTTACAAGAATTATTCTGGTCTTTTTTTTAATAGTTTCTTTGTTTTGTGGCTGCCTGTTAGGAGACAAATGTCAAGGTTGTATAATGTACAGTATACATAATTTGATAATAAATATACTTTGAAATTTTGAACTTTGAACTGTACTTCAAAGGTCGCTCAATGACTAGGATCACGACGTTCTAACTAAACTAGGGACAGCAAAGTGGGTTAATATAATGGCATTATGTTAATCTATTTTCCTGTGTTCTTGTGTTATTGGCCAGGTGTGGATCGCTGGACAGCTCCCTCTCTTCAGATCTACGTCAAAGTCAAGATCAAAGTCTTATTTGTTGTCATATGAACAAGTCCATGTGTGTACAGGTGAAATGAAAGATGTACAGCAGCATCACTGGCTCATTGCGTCAGATAAAGGATATTCACAGGGACAAACATATTGGGTACAGATGCTGTGGGCTTTCTGAAGGAGATAATGTACTGTTGAGACACAGGATACTCTGCAGATGCTGGAAATCCAGAGCAAGACACACAAAATGCTGGAGTTACTCAGCAGGTCAGGTAGCATCTGTGGAGGGGAATTAACAGTTGATGTTTCGGGCTGAGATCCTTCATCAGGGCTAGAAAGGAAGGGGGCAGAAGACAGAATAAGAAGGTGGGGAGGGCAAGCTGGGTTCAATTCCAACGCTGTCTGTAAGGAGTTTGTACCTTCTCCCTGTGACCACTTGGGTTTCCGCCAGAAGCTCCAGTTTCCCCTCACTTGTGCAAAGACGTACAGATTAGTAAGTTAATTGGTCACATGGGTGAAATTGGGCAGTGCCGGAAGGGTCTGTTACTGAACTGTATCTCTAAATAAAATACAAATGAAAGCCTGCCTGTCGAAAGATTAGTTTTATTTTCCAATGGACATCAAAATTCTGAAGCTTATGCTGAAATGCGTCATTTGTGTCAAATCAAATCAATGAGGATGTAAAGGCTGGAAAGTAAAATGCCTCACTCATGTTATAAATGTCCCAGTGTAACAACTGCCACAAGATGTCACTGTGGTCATTACTGGCCTCATGAACTGAGAAGATTTGATTCCAACATCGAATGATCAGACCCAGAGCAAACTGTTGATATAATGTGCATTAAAATCCCATCCCTCTCATTTTGTAGGTGTGAATTCAGAATTGGAATCAAAATCAGGTTGAATGTAACTGGTATTTTTCCCTTCCTCTATTCCCAACTCTGATCTTTCGCTTCTTCTCGCCTGCCTATCACTTCCTGCTGGGCCCCCTCCTCCTTCCCTTTCTCTTGGTGTCCACTTCCCTCTCCGATCAGATTCCTTCTTCTCCAGCCTTTGACCTTTCCCACCCACCTGGCTTCACCTCTCACCTTCCAGCCAGCCTCCTTCCTCTACCCCACACCTTTTTGTTTTGGTATCCTCTCTCTTCCTTCTCAGTCCTGAGGAGGGGTCTCGACACAAAACGTCAACTGTTTACTCTTCTGTGCAAAAACACTGCCTGACCTTCTGAGTTCCTCCAACATTTTGTCTGTGTTTCTATTTCTTGAAAAGCCGCCCAGCTTTAGGGTAAGGGGGAGAAGTTTGAAAGATCGTTGTGAGGGAGATACACAGAGGGTGGTGTGTGCCTGGGAAGTGGCGGAACTCATTGCAATAAATGTGTTTAAGACAGATGAACAGATGGAGGATGGAGACATGTGGAATTAGATGGGAATGAAGGGATAGGGATCAGCAAGGGATGTGAAAGCATTGGAAAGGGTGCAGAGGAGATTTACCAGGATGCTGCCTGGTTTAGAGAGTATGGATTATGATCAGAGATTAAGGGAGCTAGGGCTTTACTCTCTGGAGAGAAGGAGGATGAGAGGAGACATGATAGAGGTGTACAAGATATTAAGAGGAATAGATAGAGTGGACAGCCAGTGCCTCTTCCCCAGGGCACCACTGCTCAGTACAAGAGGACATGGCTTTAAGGTAAGGGGTGGGAAGTTCAAGGGGGATATTAGAGGAAGGTTTTTTACTCAGAGAGCGGTTGGTGCGTGGGATACACACTGAGTCAGTGGTGGAGGCAGATAATCTAGTGAAATTTAAGAGACTACTAGACAGATATATGGAGGAATTTAAGGTGGAGGGTTATATGGGAGGCAGGGTTTAAGGGTCAGCACAACATTGTGGGCCGAAGGGCTTGTACTGTGCTGTATTGTTCTATGTTCTATGTTCTATCAGATCCAGGCAGTTGGGATTAGTTTGGGATTGGCATCTCTTGACTCTTGACTTCACAATCTGCACCCTATTGTCTACCTACAGTACACTTTCTCTAGCCGTAATACTTTACTTTGCATTCTGTTATTGTCTTCCCGTATACTATCAGGGTGGCGGGCTGGAGATTCGTCTCTACCAAAGGAAGGGTAAGGCGCCCCTTCCCTCCGCTAGCCTGTAGGTCACCTTTGGGCAAGGTGTAGCACCTGCTTAGGCCCCCTCACCCCCAATCAGGATCACGTGAAGCCATGGGAGCAGATGGTGGATGGTCGTATGAGCAGCCGGTGCAGATCACAAGTCCTGGTTCTGTGACCACTGACACCAGGCAGACAATCTCTGAAGTGTATTGATAATGTCTGGGGTCACTCGTCTTGTAACGACACTGCCCAGAGGAAGGCAATGGCAAACCACTTCTCTGTAAGGTCTCCTCTTTGTCTTCCACGTCCCGTGGAATGGAGTCCTACCCTGCCCCATCTCTCACTAAAACTCAGGCCCTTGGTCCCAGCAATGTTCTCAGATGTCTTCTCCGCACTCTCTCCGGGTTGGTGAGCTTCCTTCAACAGACTGGCCAAATCTGTACTTCCTTCAACTGTAACTATTATAACGCCACCTCCCCCAGTCTCAGGGACAGAGCGGTTAAGAAGGTAATTGGTGAGTTTGTACATTCTCCCTGTAATCGCATGGGTTTCCTCCAGGTGCTCCAGTTTCCTCTGGTTAGTAGGTTAATTGGTCATTGTGAATTGTCTAGTCATTAGACTAGGGTTAAATAGGTGGGCCTCTTTCTATATGGTGGTGGTTGTCCATCATGTCCGACGATGGCAGGAAACCTGTATAGGTGCGTTTTTAAAGTGGAAAAGCTGTTGCACTGGGACATTTCCACTCTCTTGACCTCAGAAGTCTAGGCCCAGTGATACAAACAAGCATCACAAGCAGGGGTCTTTCTTTGTTGCAGTGGATAACCGTGACATCTTCAACGCCTCGCCATGCCCTTCGGTCTCCACGGAGCATTGCAGAACCACCTTCCTGGCTGTGGATCTCACTGTAGATCTCATCCACCTCGGCCCCCAGAGGTGATTTCACATGCCAGGACAGGCGTGTCCCTATCCCACTGGGATATGGGGCCACCTGCTACCCTTCTCCTGGCTTGCCCTGCTCGTCGAAGAGTTGTACCAGGATGTGACCGCTGTCACATGCAAACAGAGCTGAGTGTCCAGTTGGGGACCAAAGGTGAGTGAGCTGTCCCAGAATGGACACGACAAGCCCCTTCACCAGAGGTGCTACCCCTCCCTGGACATCCCACACACCCCTGTCTTACACTGTGGCTCTAATATATAAATCACGACTTCCATTTGTGTCTCTAAACTCCAATCCTTATTCAACAGGATTATGCTCCTTCCTCTCAAGACCAAACATCAGAATGGGGAAGAGATGTGATCTAAGCAACTTTGAAGGTGGAATGATTTTTGGTGCCAGATGGGAAGGTTTGAGTATTTTAGAAACATCTGACCTTCTGGGATTTTCACACATTTTCAAACATTAGACCCTGATCAGGATGTGGATGTTAATGCACGGAATGGCAAGTGTTTATCAACTGAATGGCAACATGTCTTTATAATTAACATTCTCAGTGCTATGCAATGATGTAGAATATAATTTTGTTCATTTATTCCAGTGTGAATAGAACACAATTGCAGTATCAGTGAGTGGACTGCACAATGTAGTCAAGACAGCTGCATTCAGGTGTGTGTGTGTGTGTGTGTGTGTGTGTGTGTGTGTGTGTGTGTGTGTGTGTGTGTGTGTGTGTGTGTGTGTGTGTGTGTGTGTGTGTGTGTGTGTGTGTGTGTGATTGTGAGTGTGTGGGGGGTTATGTGTGTGTGTGATTGTGAGTGTGTGTGTGTGTGTGATTGTGAGTGTGTGGGGGGGTTATGTGTGTGTGTGTGTGTGTGTGATTGTGAGTGTGTGGGGGGTTATGTGTGTGTGTGTGTTCATGTATATGTGAGCATGAGTGTGTGTGTGTGTGATTGTGAGTGTGTGTGTGTGGGAAGGGTATGTGTGTATATGTGAGTGTGTGAGTGAGTGTGTAGGGGTGTATGAATGTGTGTGTGTGAGCGGAGACAGTAGCGACATCACAATATTCTTCCTTATTCTCTGCCTGCAGCATGCGACAATCTCGTCCACTCAGGCTCGGGTGTACCATTTTATTTAAATTATCATTTCATAGTAGACTTTCTTGGTTTCTTCTCACACACACACAATGTTTTCCTTTCTTTTTGAACAATGGACCCCAGGAGTTTACAAGATAGCTTCTACAGATGTTGGGTGATTTAAATCATGTCTGCGGTTTCTAAGCTGGAGGGGGCCGACACGGTCAGATAGTGCCAGTACAATGGCTTATAATGTGACTGTGGATTCACACTTGGCTGATAGGGCAGTTGCTAACTTTTACCACAACTTTAATGAAAAATCACTAGTATCTCCTAGGGTTTAGTTACCCAGTGCACTCAAGGGAAGTACAGTCACTGCGTTTATTGCATACCTCCTGTATTTAAGAAAGTGGCTGCTGGTGGCTGGTTAAAAGGCCCTTACCAGGAAATGGTTATCACAGGAGAGCCCAACTTTAAATGGAAATTACAATGGACATTTACAAAATGGAGAAGATAACAGCATCTGTTAATCATAAGTTGGAACAATTCGATTCATACTGGGAAAAATGGTTTAACTACATAATGCCTCATAGGCCTGATTTTATTCTCTCAAGTCAATGAATATGTTGTAAACAAAAGATCACTCCCTACTTTGTACATAGTTTTCTTATTTCGATTCTTTCTCCCCTTTCTAGAAGTGCATACCTTAGATAATTATTATGTGATTTGTGACAAAAATGATAATATGATATACAAACATTTGTATATGTACAGTATCTGAAATACATCTTATGGAAATGTTTGTTTGATGATGAACTTCAATAAAAAATAAATTACAAAATAAAAGCAAGTGGCCTCTGAGTGTGTGTTCGTGGTCTCCTGCGGCTGTAGCCCGTCCACTTCAAGGTTCAATGGGTTGTGTTTTCAGAGATGCTCTTCTGCACACCACTGTTGTAACGTGTGGTTATTGGAGTTACCATCACCTTTCAATCATTCTGAACCAGTCTGGCCATTCCCTGACCTCTGTCATTAACAAGCATTGTTGACCACAGAACCGCCATTCACTGGATTTTTTTTTTTGTTTTTTGCACCATTCTCTGTAAACTCCAGAGACGGTTGTGCTTGAAATTTCTGGAGGTCAGCAGTCTCTGAGATACTCTAACCACCCCATCTGGCACCAACAATCATTCCATGGTCAGAGTCACTCAGATCACATGCCTTCCCCATTCTGATGTTTGCTCTGAGCAACAACTGAACCTCTTGACCATGTCCGCATGCTTTGCTGCATTGAGTTGCTGCCACATGATTGGTTAATTAGATATTTGCATCAATGAGCAGGTGTTCAGGTGTACCTGACAAAATGGCCACAGAGTGTGTACTGGTAGGGTTAGAAGACTGATATGCCCCCAAGGTCTTGACACTTTTGACAATCTGAAGCCTGTAGATATCGGAAACAAAACATAGAAGATGTTAGAGATATTCAGCAGGTCAGACAGCATCCACAGAGAGAGAAATAATGTTAATGGTTCAAGTTGAAGCAGTCTGTCAGACTCTTCCCCTGAAACATTAACACATAAAATGCTGTAAGAGCTCTGCAGGTCAGGTAGCATCTATGACAAGGAATAAGCAGTTAATGACCTAGGCCAAAACACTGATGTTACCTGTTTATTTCCCTCCACAGATGCTGAGGCAAGTGAGGCTATTCCAGGAGCCTGACAACTGCAGGCCACAGTCACGGAGCTAGTTCAATGTGAGGCAAGTGAGGCCAGTCCAGGGCCTGACGAATCAGGTTTAATATCACTGGCACATGTCCTGAAATTTGTTGTTATGTGACAGCAGGACAATACAGCACCTAATAATGGAGAAAAACGTGAATTACAAAAAGTGTGTGTGTGTGTGTGTGTGTGTGTGTGTGTGTGTGTGTGTGTGTGTGTGTGTGTGTGTGTGTGTGTGTGTGTGTGTGTGTGTGTGTGTGTGTGTGTGTGTGTGTGTGTGTGTGTGCGGCCTCCATTGGTTGTGGTCGACCATGGGTACTGCGCCTCTGGTAGTCACCGGTTTGTCGAGCGGCATCGACTGTGGCTATTGAGGCCGATCCTGGAACTGCAGGTTCTGCCATAGTTGCTGCATGTGTAGGACGTCGTGGAATTGCTGTCCGCTGTGCTCTCCGTTTGGCTCTCCGCTCCTCAAACTGACTCAGGATCACTCTTTCGCCTTGCTCTAGGCGTTGCTGAAGAATGCCTTGCCACTTATTGTGGTCATCTGCTGTATTCTCCCAGCACTCTGTGTTGATTTTTAAGGCAAAGCAGCATCGATCCTTGCTCGTCTCTCCTCGCGGGTCTGGGAGAATCCGAAGCTCGCTACAAAGACCAAGACTGCCGTGTACAAAGCATGCGTTATCAGCACCCTCCTGTATGGTACGAGACTTGGACCATCTACTTCAAACAGGAGAGGAAACTCAATAGTTCTTCACCGCATCCTCGGCATCACCTGAAGAGACAAAGTCCCAAACTCTGCGGACCTCTCCCGCGCTGGACTTCCCACAATGTTCACGCTTTTAAGACAACACAGACTGTGCTGGCTGGGCCATGTCCGTCATATGAAGGATGGTAGACTGCCAAAGGACATCCTCTACGGAGAACTAGCAACAGGCAAGAGGAACGTTGATAGACCCCAACTTTGCTTCAAGGACCTCTGCAAGCAGGACATGAAAGCCAACAAGTATCGACATATATATCTAAAAAGAGTTAAATTAAATAAGTAGTGTGAAAATAGAAATAAAAAAGTATTGAGGTAGTGTTCATGGGTTCAATGCCCATTCAGAAATCGGATGGCCAAGAGGAAGAAGCTGTTCCTGAATCGCTGTGACAACAGGGCATGACCAGGCCGGTGAGAGCTGAGGTGCGTGAAGCCAGTCCAGCAGCCCAACGGCCACAGAGTCGTTCAGTACTGAGGAAAGTGGAGCCTCATGAAGCAGTGAGGTAAGCACCATTTTGTCATCTGCCCTTGGCCTTGATAGCTCAATCTTTTTAATCTGGCTGCCATTGTTACCATCAGGGAGGAGGTACAGAAGCCTGAAGGCACTCACTCAGCGACTCAGGAACAGCTTCTTCCGATTTCTGAATGGGCATTGAACCCATGAACACTACCTCAATACTTTTTTATTTCTATTTTTACACTACTTATTTAATTTAACTCTTTTTATATATACGTCTATACTTGTTGTAATTCATGTCTTTCTCCATTATTAGGTATTGCACTGTTCTGCTGCTGCATAACAACAAATTTCAGGACGCGCTGGTGATATTAAACCTGATTCTGCCTCCGATTGCACCCTATGCACAAAGTTGACTTCTTCAAGTCTGAAACAAGAGCGTGTTGTTCAGCTGGAAGAGCCCATGTGCTGTTATTCCTCCGGAATGAGAGCAGAGTGATAAGATTCAAACTTCAAAGTAAATATATTATCAAGGTACAGATGTGTATGTCACTGTATACTTATCTTGTGTGCAAATACGAAGAAATGATAATACCAGCAGTTTAACACAATCCGATTACTTACACAGGCACAATCAAATGACAAGCGTCATTCACCAAAATCCTGCTTTAAAATACAAACTCAGAAAAGAAACCATTCCTTACTACAAATACAAGCCTGATCCAGATTTAGAGTCAGAATCCTACAAATTATATTACGACCGATCCATTATTACAGATGGGAAAATCCATAATAACCATCTGGGTCTAATATTACAGGATACACAAGCAAGAACAACTTACTTAATAGATATCGCCATCCCAAACACACATAACATACAGAAATCAGTAAGTGACAAACACCAGAAGTGTGCTGAATTAGAAGAGGAGATGAAACGATTGTGGATCACGAACAGGGTATACATTGTCCCGATTGTAATATCTGCAACTGGTATCATCCCAAAGTCATCACACAACAAGGTTAAACAATCAGGGCAACACAGTAATATTTATGTAAATCTTCAGAAAGTCACCTGGCTCCTGGGTCGAAGGCTATCCAGCTCTTCCACCCTGAGCGTGGCCACGGACTGACATGTTGGAATGGGAATGGGAATGGGCATGAAAATGTTTGGCCATTGGGAATTCCCGCTTTTGGCAGATGGAACAACTTACTAATTTCTTTCCTTTTAGGCAGGGGAAGTTGGAGGGTATCAGGAAGACACACCTCGTCAATACAAAGTTCCTTGTATGCTACTGTTAACTTCCTGTGGTGGGTTTGATTTATTCTTGTGTGATGTGACCCACAGAACGATGGACAGTGGGGTGAACACCGGGAGCCCAAATGGTTCAGTTTAATATCAGAGAATGTACAGTACACAACCGGAATTTCTCACTCTTCACAGAGTCATCTAGAAGCTGCTAACGGCTGACAAACGTGCCGTGTTGAGAACGTTTAGTGCTGCTTTATTTTTAACACACTATCTGAAACTGCTGTAACCCCGCTGGGAATTCAGAAGCAGAATCAGTTTTAATATCACTGGCATATGTCCTGAAATTTTGCCGCAGAAATACACTGCAATGCATGACAATTAAAACAGATATATAAATTACAATAAGATAAATGTGAATTAAGTAATTAGTTCAAAAAAAGGAGCAAAAACAACTGAGTAAATGTTCATGGGTTCAATGTCCATTCAGAAATCTGATAGCGGAGGGGAAGAATCCGTTCCTGCACCATTGAGTGTGTGTCTTCAGGCTCCTGTACCTCCTCCCTGATGGTGACAATGAGAAGAGGGCACGTTCTGGGTGCTGGGGTCTGTAATGATGGATGCTGCCTTATTGAGGTAGTGCCTTTTGAAGATGCCCTCGGTGCTGGTGAGACCAGTGCCCATGATGGAGCTGGTTGAGTTTGTAGCTTTCTGCTGCTTTTTCTGATCCTGCGCGGAGACCCCGCGGAGACCAGACAGTGACGCAGCCGGTCAGAATGCTCTCCATGCTATGCCAGCAGTAAAATTGAGCCAAACATTGCATTTCGGTTGATCTGCTAGGCGTGACTCACTGGGAAAGGTGCCAAGCAGAAGCCATATGATTCCTCCTTTATCTCTCTGGTGAGTCTGTGAGTGTGTCTCTCATAGCTCCAGAATGCTAAAGACTGCAGGGAGCTGTAAACTCAGCCAGCTCCATCACAGGCACAATCCTCCCCACCATTTTCGAGGAGGGGCCTCAAGAAGGCCGCGTCCATCATTAAGAACCCTCCCCATTCTGGACACTACAGTTCTGCGCTACTGCCACCTGGGAGGAGGGACAGGAGCACGAGAACCCACATTTAATGATGGAGGAACTGCTTCTTCCCCTCCGCCATCAGATTTCTGAACGAACCGTGAACCCACCTCACAAAAAATCCTTTTCTGCGCTATTTTGTTATGGAACTTAGATTAATTTTTTGTATTGCACTGTCCTGCTGCCACAAAACAGTGACATTTCATCAGGTGTGTCAGTGATTTGATTCTGTTTCCTAGAGTCACAGAGTACTACAGCAAAAAACAGCCCTTTGGCCCTTCCCGCCAATGCCTAGCTGTTAGTCTGCCTAGTCCCATCGACCAGCACCCAGACCTTCACTGTCCATCCCATCCCATCCATGAACAGGGACTTATCCAAATTTCTCTTAAGTTTTGAAATCAAACCCACATCCACCACTTCCGCTGGCAGCTCGTTCCACAAGATTCTAATCAGGGGAGAATGTACGCACTCAAGGTAGGGTAGAACTGGTAGGGCCCAAGGGAGTACTGGGTGACAAAGGGACCTCAGTCTTATCGAGATAAAGTCCCATGGCGTTACAGCAAAGACACTGCCATAGATAATGGAATGGCTGACAGGCAGGAGGCAGCGAGTGGGAATAAAAGGGGCCATTTCTGGTTGGCTGCCAGTGACTAGTGGTGTTCCTCAGGGGTCAGTATTGGGACCGAGCTTTTCACATTGTTTGTCAATGATTTAGATAATGGATGTGATGGTTTTGTGGCAAAGTTTGAGATAATATGAAGATAGGTGGAGGGGTCGGTAGTGCTGAGGAAGCAATGTGATTGCAGCGGAACTTAAACAAATTGGAAGAATGGGCAAGAAAGTGGCAGATGGGATACAATGTTGGAAAATGTATGATAATGCAGTTTGGTAAAAGGAACTATAGTGTGGACTATTGCCTAACTGGGGAGAAAATTCAAGCATCAGAGGTGCAGAGGGACTTAGGAGTCCTTGTGTAAGACTCCCAGGAGGTTAATTTACAGGTTGAATCTGTGATAAAGAAGGCAAATGCAATGTTGGCATTTATTTCAAAGGGAAGAGAATATAAAAACAAGGAAATAATACTGAGCCTTTATAAGATACGAGTCAGGCCCCACTTGTGTACCATTCTGATCACCATACCACTGGGTGAGTGTGATTATATAGGAGAGGGTGTAGAAGAGATTCCTTGGACATTGCCAGGGTTGGAGCTGCCCAGTTACAAAGTATAACTCAAAATGCTGGGTCTGTTTTCTCTGGAGCATGTCAATACACACACACACACACACACACACACAAACACACACACACACACGCACACGCACACCCATGCACACGCACGTGCACACACACACACACACACACACACACGCACACACACACACATACCCACACACACACCCACACACACACACACACACCCGCACATGCACACACACACCCACGTATGCACACACACACGCACACACACATGCACACACGCACACCCACACACACCCACCCACCCACACCCACACACACACTCACTCAATCATACCATACTGTATTACACACTTGCTGTGTATTAGCGATGTCAAATGCTGCCGTAATCGTTTGCAGCTGCACTCTGCTCCGATACAATCCAAGACAAGTCTATTGATGTCTGTATTTTCCTAAATCTCTAATTTCTAGATTTTTTTCTCTCCAACACTGAAGTTATTTGTAGGATTACAGATTGTGGAGGAAGTTTTAAGGTCAGGAGGGAGGAATTAATTTTTTCTATTCCTTATTTCCCATTCACTTCTAAAATCTTACTGAGATTCCCTTCCAGAGGGCAGATACGTATTCAGTGAGAGGCTGGTGTTGTGACCCGTCGAGCCCCTCTCACAGACATTTGGAAGCAGCTTACAATGCAAGTGTCAAGTGGATCTTCCGAGTGGTAACAAGCACAAGGGACTCTGAGATGCTGGAAATCCAGAGTAACGCACAGAAAATGCTGGAGGAACTCAGCAGGTTGGGCAGCAGCTGTGGAAATGAATAAATAGTCGACGTTTCAGGACTGGAAAGGAAGGGGGAAGATGCCAGAATAAGAAGGTGCGGGGAGGGGAAGGAGGACAAGCTAGAAGGTGGAAGGTGAAGCCAGCTGGGTGGGAAAGGTAAAGGACTGGAGAGGAATGAATCTGATAAACTTAAGGGAATCTGCAGATGCTAGAAATTCAGAGCAAGCCACACAAAACGCTGGAGGAGCTCAGCAGGTCAGGCAGCATCTATGGAAATGAATAAACAATTGGCATTTCAAGTCATGACCCTTCATCCGGACTCAACCCTGTATCTTTAATGGCTGATTTATTATCCCTCTCCCCCCCCCTTTCTCCTGCCTTTACCCTGTAATCCTTGATGCCCTTACTAATCAACAACCATAACACAATAAGATATAGAGGCAGGATTAGGCCCTTCTGCCCTTCGAGTCTGCTCTGCCATTCCATCATGGCTGATTTATTATCCCTCTTAACCCTGTTTCCTGCCTCCTACCTGTAATCTTTGATGCCCTGACTAATCAAGGAATAAAGTCTTAGCCTACTTAATCTTTTCTTATAACTTATAATTCAGGTCCTCCAGACCCGGCAACATCATTGTAAATTTTCTCTGTACTCTTTCAGTCTTACTTACATCTTTCCTGTAGGCAGGTGACCAAAACTGCCCACAATCCTCCAAATTAGGCCTCACCAATGTCTTATGCAACTTCAACATAGTATCTCATCTCCTGTACTCAGTACTTTGATTTATGAGGGCCAATGTTCTTTATGACCTTATCTACCTGTGACACAACTTTCAATGAATTACAGACCTGTATTTCCAGATCCCTCTGTTCTAGTGCAGTTACCTCTCACTGTGTAAGGCCTACGCTTTAGTTCAGCAGGATGAGATCAATTACTTGCTGCTTTGCGACAGGTGGATTAATGTAGAAACAGATTAGCTATATTTATCAAATGTACATCGAAGCACACAATGAAATGCATTGTTTGTATCATTGACCAGCACAGTTGGAGGATTGTGCTGGGTGCAACACGCAAGTGTTGGCATGTTTCCAGCGCCAACATAGCCTGCCCGCAACTCACTAACCCTAACCTGTACATCTTTGGAAATGTGGAAGGAAACTGGAGCACCCAGAGGAAACACACATGGGCATGGAGAGAACAAATAAACTCCTTACAGACAATGGAAGAATTGAAAGTGAATTGCCGCAAGTACACAGAAAAATATAGTCCAAGTCCCTCAGTCCATGAACGTTGCAGCTGTCTACAGTCAAACACAATATGGCCTGTCTTCTGCTGAGCGAACACTAGGGGCAGCACTGACTCCTGCTTGAACGCCATGCCACACCGTAGTAATCTAGTGGAGTGCACCGACTCGAATGCCTCTGACTCCTCTGGGCGGCTGTGAGCAGGCAACTCCGCGGCTTGAGGCCTAATCCTTGCTATGACCGAGGCCACACAGCCTCCTGCGGTCCAGTAATAAACCAGTGAGTTGTACTTGCTGCGTTGCACATTAACAATGTCCAATAGGTCTTGCATTCACAAGAAAAGGGACTGAGACGATGACTGGCTGTTAGACTGCACGCCTCCTTCTCGCACCGACTCTTCTGCCTCAGGCAGCATCACGGCCCTCACCAAGTCCAGCTTTCTCCACCAATGAGCAACTCACCGATGAGGTGGACCTGCAGTACTTTAAGTTCTTTGTGTCCAGCAGGATCTTGCAATCATAAAAAAATGTTTAAAAAGACGATAATACCTTTGGTTGGCCTTATAGACACTGTGGCACCTGAGCGTGCCATCATCTTATTGGAAGTCCTGTATTGATGGCACTATCTCTCCAGGTTGAGTTGGTGGTGAAGAAGGCGAATGCAATGTTGGCATTCATTTCTAGAGGAATAGAGTTTAGGAGCAGGGATGTGATGTTGAGGCTCTATAAGGCAATGGTAAGACCTCACTTGGAGTACTGTGTGCAGTTTTGGGCTCCTTATTTAAGAAAGGATGTGCTGACATTGGAGAGGGTTCAGAGAAGATTCACTAGAATGATTGTGGGAATGAGAGGGTTAACATATGAGGAATGTTTGACCACTCTTGGACTGTACTCCTTGGAGTTTAGAAGAATGAGGGGGGACCTCATAGAAACATTTTGAATGTTGAAATGCATGGACAGAGTGGATGTGGCAAAGTTGTTTCCCATGGTGGGGGAGTCTAGTACGAGAGGACATGACTTGAGGATTGCAGGGCGCCCATTCAGACCAGAGATGCCAGAAATTTTTTTTAGCCAGAAGGTGGTGAATCTATGGAATTTGTTGCCATGGGTGGCAGTGGAGGTCAAGTCATTGGGTGTATTTAAGGCAGAGATTGATAGGTATCTGAGTAGTCAGGACATGAAATGTTATGGTGAGAAGGTGGGGGAATGGGACTAAAGGGGAGACTGGATCAGCTCATGATGAAATGGCGGAGCAGACTCAATGGGCCGAACGGCCGACTTCTGCTCCTTTGTCTTATGGTCTTAAAACATACAGTGAAATATGTCATTTGCGTTAATAACCTGCACACCTGAGGGTGTTCTGTAAGTATTGCTACACACTCTGGCGCCAACATGGCGTACCCACATTGCTCAGCAGAACAACATGGAACATAACTAACAAAATAACAAGTTTTGAAGATTTACTTCCTTTTAAATTTATTACTATTCATTTATTTATTTACTTCAGTAGCTAACAGTAATTTTTATGTACTGCACTTGTACTGCTGCCGCTAAACAACAAATTTCACAACATATGTCAGTGACAATAAGTCTGATAGGACGTTTCCAGTCCTGGCTGATGGTTATTTTAAGCAGAGAGTTAATGTGGGTTGGAGTAATGCTGGGGCCTGTCGCTTGTGTTCTAACCAGGAGTTACGAGCCAAACTCCTCCAGGAGATCTGAAGAGAAAGTGGCTGGCAGAACAAGCAGCTGCTCCTTTTTACAAAATCCAAGCTCCCATCCCATGATGGGAAACCTTCCTCCCATTAATCCTTTTTCCTATTACGACATCTTTTTTGGTTTCCCGATAGGAGCTGAGTTCAGGCAAGACTGGAACTACTGGCAGTTAGTTGGACCACGCAAAGCTGCTTAGAGCTGGTTTCCAAGGAGACGGCAGCTACAATCAAACTAAATCAGAAATGAACAATCTACCAGCTCTTCAGATCAAATCCTCAAAATTTACCCTGACAAAGGCTGGAAACTTTACCACCCCTGTGAGTTTCATAAATCAGGTTCTTATAGAACAACACACAAGAACTGCTGGAGGAACTCAGCAGGTCAGGCAGCATCTATGGAAATGCTGTTTCAGGCTGAGACCCTTCATCAGGAAGGGAAATCTAGTCCTTTCAACACACTATAAGTTTCAATGAGATCCCTCTGCATTCTTCTAAATTCCAGTGAGTACAGGCCCAAAGTTGCAAGATGCTCCTCATATGTTAACCCCTTCGTTCCCGGATTCATCCTCGTGAACCTTCTCTGGACTCTCTCCAATGACAACACATCCTTTCTGAGATAAGGGGTCCAACACTGTTGACAATACTCCAAGTACGGCCTGACTAGTGTCATATAAAGCCTCAGCATTATCTTCTTGCTTTTATATTCTATTCCCCTTGAAATGAATGCCATCATTGCATTTGCCTTCTTTACCACAGACTCAGCCTGTGAATTAACCTACTGGGAGTCTTGCACGAGGACTCCCAAGTCCCTCTGCACCTCTAATGTTTGAACCTTCTCGCATTTGAGATAATCGTCTGCACTATTGTTCCTTTTACTAAAATGCATTATCATTACATTTCCAACACTGCATTCCATCTGATACCTTTTTGCCCATTCTTCCAAATTGTCTAAGTCCTTCTGCAATCACATTGCTTCCCCAGCACTACCTACCCTTCCACCTGTCTTCGTATCATCTGCAAACTTTGTCTCAAAGCCATCAATTCCATATTCAAATCATTGACAAACAATCTGAAAAGTAGCGGTCCCACTACTAACCCCCGAGGAACACCACGAGTCACTGGCAGCCAACCAGAAAGGTCACTCTTATTCCCACTTTCTGCTTCCTGCCTGTTAGCCACTCCTCTATCCATACTAGTATACTTCCTGTAATACCAGAGGATTTTATCTTGTTAAGCAGCCTCATGTAGCTCCTTATCAAATGTCTTCTGAAAATCCGAGTAAATGACATCCATTCTCTCTCCTTCATCCATCTTGTTTGTTACTTCTTTGAAGAATTCTAACAGATTTGTCAGGCAAGATTTCCATTTACACAAACCATGCTGACTTTGACTTATTTTATCCAAGCACCCTGAAACCTTGACCTTAATAATGGACTCCAACACTTTCCTATCCACTAACGCTAGGCTAGCTGGGTGATAGTTTCTCTTCTTTTGCCTTCCCCCCTTCTTAAAGAGTGGATTGACATTTGCAATCTTCCAGTCCTCCGGGACCATGCCAGAATCATGTGATTCTTGAAAGATCATGACCAATGAATCCGTTACCTCTTCAGCAACCTCTCTCAGGACTCTGGGATGTAGTCCATCTGGCCCAGGTGACTTATCCACCTTAAGACCTTTGAGTTTGCCTAGCACTTTTTCCTTTGTAAAGGCAATGGCACTCACTCCTGCTACCTGACACTCACGGACCTCAGCCACACTTGCATAGTAAAGACTGAATCAAAGTACTCATTAAGTTCATCTGCCATTTCTTTGTCCCCCATTACTACCTCACCAGCATCATTTTCCCATGATGCAATGCCACTCTCACCTCCCTTTTACTATTTATATGACTGAAAAAACTTTTAGCATCCTGCTTTAGTGCCCTCCCTTCTTATAGCTTTTTTATAGTGGCCTTTTGATAGATTTTAAAAGCTTCCCAATTATCCAACTTCCCACTCACTTCTGCTACCTTACATGCCCTGTCCTCGTTTTTTATCCAGATCTTAACTTCCCTTGTCAGCCATGGTTGCCTAGCCCTGCAGTGTGAGAACTTCTTCTGTGCAACATATCCATCCATCCTGCGCCTTGTGAACTACTCCCAGAAACTTCAGCCATCTCTGCTCTGTCATCATCCCCACCAGTATCCTCCTCCAATCCACCTGGGCAAGCTCCTCTCTCATGCCTCCGTAATTCCCTTTATTCCATTGCAATGTGAGTTATGCTTCTCCCTCTCAAACTGCTGTATGAATTCAATCATATTATTATCACTGCCTCCTCAGGGTTCCTTTACATTAAGCTGCCTGATAAGATCTGGGTTATTACACAACACCCAGTTTAAGATAACCTTTCCCCTAGCAGGCTCAAACACAAGCTGCTCTAAAAAAAACCATCTCGTAGGCATTCAACAAATTCCCTCTCTTGCGATCTGACACCAACCTGATTTTCCCAATCCCCTTGCATATTGAAGTCCCCCATTACGATTGGGGCATTACCCTTTTTCCATCCCTTTTCCAGCTCCCTTTGCAATCTTACCCCACATCTTGGCTTCTATTTGGAGGCCTATATATGATTCCCATAGGGCTTCTTTTTTAACCCTTGCAGTTCCTTAACTCCACCCACAAAGATTTAACATTCTCTGACCCTATGTCACCTCTTTCTAAAGATGTAATCCTATCCCTTACCAACAGAGCCACACCACTGCCTATGCCTTCCTGCCTGTCCATTTGATACAAAGTATGTCCTTTGATGTTGAGCTCCCACCTATGGCCTTCTTTCAGCCACGACTCAGTGATGCCCACGACATATCGACCAATCTCTGATTGCGCCACAAGTTCAACTTATTCTGAATGCTACATGCAATTAAATACATCACCTTCAGTCCTGCATTCTTTGCCCTTTTGAATTTTGCCTCTGTGGTACAATTTAACTCTTTGCTCTGTCTGCATTTGTACCTAATCACTGACTTGTCCTCCCTTACATTCATGTGACACCCATCATCGACTTGTGAACCTGCTGGCTCTTCCTCAGCTCTATCGTACTGGTTCCCATCCCCCTGCCATATTAGTTTTAATCAACAATGAACCCATGTACACAAACTCACTGCTTTCCTCCCTCTCTTTTTGCACTATCGATTTTATTTAATTTATATATATATTTCTTATTGTAATTTATAGCTTTTATTATGGCGTATCAACGTATCGCACTGTACTGCTGCCGCATAACAACAAATTTCATGACACGTCAGTGACGTTAAACCTGACTCTGATTCTGATTAACTCTCCACTGTAGAGAACCATCAACCAGGTGTTACGAACCCCGTAACTGGGTCACTTACCAGCAAAGATAGAGAGGTCCGTTGAAGTCTGATGATACTATTTATAACAGTATTTATTAGTAAAAATACACAAAAATAATATCAATGCAAATATACAGATAATATACGTCATCAATACTAAATCTAAAAGTGCGGGTATAATAATAATCAATAAGAAACAAGCTCAATCGTTGTCTAGGGGATAATGTATTGTCCAATGGAAATATAAAAGTACTCAGTTCATGCAGGCTGCAGCCTTTGGGGACCGCTGGATTGCAATGGTTGGAGAGAGAGAGAGATTTGGAGAAAAACTTGCCGATTCCTTTTATGATTTCGATCCGTCGGAGTCTCGTTGGTGTGGCCGTTCACTTGTGGCCTCTCCTTTAGCTAAAGCTGTTCTTCCGTGGTGAGCCCGCCAATCCCAGGCAAGGGAAGGACGCACATGAGCCCCCACCGGCTGTCGCTATTAAGCGCTGTCACGGGATTTCTAGCGTTTCTCCTGGTGCGTCTAAAGGGGTTGTTCCCCAGACCCTCTTTTATCCTTACTCACGGGGTCTCAGATGTCAATCAGGTTGGGATGATGCAATCCCTCAACCAGCCCACTCTGGTCGTCCCCTGAGGGGCTTCAATGAACAGTACAGTACTCAATACACAATTCCATCTCCAAGAGACAATAGCTGTTATCAGTGGTTCCGTTTCGCTGAGGCCAGGACACATTCCAAACCTTGTGTATTCTCTCTCATTTCCTGGGTCCCAGACCCGAATTAATAGCGATCTTGCAATTCTCAAAAAGGAGGGGGCGACTTTGTACCCTTTGGCCCCTCAGAGTTGTGGCACATTCGTAACACAGGACTGGAACCATAAGAATCACAAACATTTTTGTGAAATATTTGTGGCAGCAGTACAGAGTAATACATAAAAATACTATAACTTTTAAAAGTAAATAAATGAAATAAATGCTAGTGGTGCATATATTATTGCTTAGTGCAATGCTATTACAGATCAGGGTGTCAAAGTTTTGAGTTCAATTCCAACGCCCTCTGTAAGAGAGTTTGTTCGTCTCTACTATGAGCACATGTGTTTCCTTTGAGGGCTCCAGTTTCCTGCCTCTCTAGGTTAATTGGTCCTTGTGAACAGCCCTGTGATTAGGCGAGGGTTAATTTGGTTGCAGCTTGTTGTTCCACAAGGACCTGTATCTCTAAATCAACAAGTAGATAAATCGGCACATAACCGAATAAATAAATTAATTAAATAAACAGGTAGATAAATAAATAGATGGATAGATTGATAGATAAATAAGTAAATCAGTTAAATGTGTAGTTTTGTTGTTTAGCTGTGTTCTGATCTCTGCCAAGCACTGTGGGCTTGCTACGTGTGGTGAACTATGTATATCTGTCTGGACATGCCCCCACCCCCGCTGACTGCTCCTGTGGCTCCTCCCACAGACCCCCGCTGACTGCTCCTGTGGCTCCTCCCACAGACCCCCTGCTCACTGCTCCTGTGGCTCCTCCCACAGACCCCCGCTGACTGCTCCTGTGGCTCCTCCCACAGACCCCCGCTGACTGCTCCTGTGGCTCCTCCCACAGACCCCCTGCTGACTGCTCCTGTGGCTCCTCCCACAGACCCCCTGCTCACTGCTCCTGTGGCTCCTCCCACATACCCCCGCTGACTGCTCCTGTGGCTCCTCCCACAGACCCCCGCTGACTGCTCCTGTGGCTCCTCCCACAGACCCCCTGCTGACAGCTCCTGTGGCTCCTCCCACTGACCATGGCTCCTCCCACGGACCCCCGCTGACTGCTCCTGTGGCTCCTCCCACAGACCCCCCGCTGACTGCTCCTGTGGCTCCTCCCACAGACCCCCGCTGACTGCTCCTGTGGCTCCTCCCACAGACCCCCTGCTGACTGCTCCTGTGGCTCCTCCCACAGACCCCCTGCTCACTGCTCCTGTGGCTCCTCCCACATACCCCCGCTGACTGCTCCTGTGGCTCCTCCCACAGACCCCCGCTGACTGCTCCTGTGGCTCCTCCCACAGACCCCCTGCTGACAGCTCCTGTGGCTCCTCCCACTGACCATGGCTCCTCCCACGGACCCCCGCTGACTGCTCCTGTGGCTCCTCCCACAGACCCCCTGCTGACAGCTCCTGTGGCTCCTCCCACTGACCATGGCTCCTCCCACGGACCCCGGTATAAAGGCCTCACGTCTCCTAGAGTTATTGATGGTGCATCACTACGTTTGTGTTGGAACGTGTGGTGAGACCTGCAAGTTCCCTCAGCACATCACTGGGTGTGTCGGTTGTTAACGCGAGCACTGCGTTTCACCGTGTGTTTGATGTATATGGGATAAATAAAGCTGAATCTTGAATCTTTACAAAATAGTGCAAAGGTGGTGTTCAGAACGCAGAGAAACCGCTTGGCTCTGATTTCCTTGGCGGTTAGGAGAACGAGAGATGACCAAAAGGAAGGATGATAGTTACCTATAGAGGGGAAATCTAGAAGCAGAGGGTGCAGCCTCAGAACAGCGATGAGGAGGAATTTCTTAGTCGGAGGGTGGTGAATGTTATTAATTCCTCTCAAAGTAGACAGTGGCACGTGTACCAACCCCTTCCGGAAGTCAACGGGATTCCTTTGCTGATATTGTTGTAGGTGGAGATTGGATAGGCTAGGACGTTTGATGTCTCCAGGCTTAAACGTGATGGAGTTCAGAAGGATTATGGGGGTGGGGGAAGGATCTCACTGAAAGGCCAGGATAGACTGGATGTGGACAGAATGTTTCCATGAGTAGGACAGTCTAGGATTCGAGAGCACTGCTTCAGAATAAAGGGATGTCTCTTTAGAACTGAGCCAACATGGAACATACACTCAGTGGCCACTTTATTATGAACTTCCTGTACCTAATAAAGTGGCCCCTGAGTGTACGTTTGTGGCCGCCTGCTGCACTAGCCCATCCACTTCAATACTGTGCTTTCAGAAACGCTTTTCTGCACACCACTGTTGTAACACATGGTTATTTGAGCTATCGTTATCTTTCTGTCAGCTTGAACCAGGCTGACCTCTCTCATTAACAAGGCGTTTTTACACTCACTGGATGTAGTTTTTGTTTCATCCCTCGCACCATTCTCTATAATCTTTAGAGACTGCTCTGCATGAATATCCCAGGAGATCAGCAGTTTTACATGAAGTGTAAAGGAGAGGCGAGAATGGACTGCTGGATGCTGGAAAGGTAGTAATGCCTGCATTAGAGGGATGGTGTTACCTTGCAAACCACCAGATCAGGAGACCATGTTCTGTCTTTGCCAGGATATCATTCCCATCTGCACAGAGCCATGACTGTTGGACAGTTTGCCCTATTCCATGGCTCTGGGAGCCTGCGCTGTTGTGTCAACTGGAATGGTTAGATTAAATCACCACTTGTAATAAAGCCTTTGGCCCATTACACCAATTTGGAAAAAATTGAATAATAAAGATTTTATTTTGATGGTTTTCAGTCCTCTGTGTTCTGGCCTGTATTGCCAGGAAAAGCAAATGGATAATAAACATAAATTAATTGCGTATATCCTCCACCCAGTTGTTTTGATGTGGTAATAAGACTTCTCTCTAAACTGGTGAAGCCCATCACCCCTACTGAGGTGCAGGCCACAGACAGCAACTCACCACAGTCCTTTATCTTGGGCCAGACTTTCACGTTGTCCCCAGGAGTAGCCCGTCCCCTACGTGAAGATCTTTGCTCTCCCAGGGATGAGGTCTTCGTAGCTTCTGTTGGTGTTTCTGTAGCTCTGGGTTTTTACAAGATGGGGGTTGCCGGTCGCATGCCCAACCCTCCCCCTTTCGCCGCCAGGCTTGGGACTGTTCACTGTGGAGTCGTCTGTAAACTGGATCAGTGTCGAAATCCTTTAAATGTGTCAGTGACTGTGTTCGTGCCTTCAAAGCATTTATTCCCAAGTTACCTCTGGACTCCCGATTTATGCTGAGGCTCATCATCACCTTCTCTCCCACCCTTTATCATTCTCTGATTGGACAGTGCTTCATCGACCTTTGCACTGGAAACAGAACAGGACTGGCCCTTTGGCCCACAAAGTTATGCTGACCTACATAAACCATCCACCATCAATCTAACCCGTCCCTCCTATACAACCCATAACCCTCCATTATTCTGACAGCCATTTGCCTGAGGGTCTAACGGGGTGGTAGAAGCAGATACATTGAGGATATTTAAGAAACTCTCAGACACGTGGATAGTAGAGAAATATAGCAGGGAAGGATTAGATTGATCTTAAAGCAGGTTAAAAGGTCAGCACGTCATTGTGGGCTGAAGGGCCTGTAGAGTGCTGTAATGTTCTATCTACTGCACGTTTAATATAATTGCCCCTACCACCACCCCGGCACTGCATCCAGCACCCACCTCTGGTTTGGCGGCTCTCCGTCATGTCCAACAGTGACAGGAGTCCTGTGCAGGGAAGTTTTTAAAGTGGAAAAGCCGTTGCACTGGGGCAATTCCACTCTCTCTGCCTCGGCAGTCCGGGTCCGGTGGTAAGAGTGGTCGTCGCAAACTGGGATCTTCCCTGGTTGCAGTGGGTGACCGTGATTTCCGTGCCTCGTCGTGCCCCTCGCTCTCCACGAAGTGTTACAGAACCACCTTCCGGGCCGCTGGATTTCACCGGAGATCCCATCCGCCCAGTTCACCGGAGCTGGCTTCACATGCCCCTATCTCACCGGGGAACGAGGCCACCAGCTACCCTCGCCTGGTTTAGCTCCCCTGTTGAAGCGGTGGACCGGGGTGAGGCTGCTGTCACATGCAGACAGCTACCTGGAGCCACAGGTGAGAGCCGAGTGTCCGGTGGGGACCAAAGGTGAGTGAGCTGCCCCAGAATGGACACGACAAGCCCCTTCACCAGAGGTGCTTCCCTGCACACCCCCACTGCACTAACACTCTCTGTAAAAAAACTGCAACCGACATCCCCCCTATAGTTCTCTCCAATCACCTTAAATCGATGTCATCTGGTTTTGGCTACTGCCACCTGGGAAAACCCAGTTCGAGAGCCCTCCATGGTACATCTGTAGAGATTTGCTAGAACCTTTGGAGACGTGCTCAGACTCAGCGGACCTGACAATCTGTACCCATAAGTTTTCTTTTATTTAGTCTCATTCTACTTATTTAGAGTCACAACACAGTAACAGGCCCTTCCGGCCCAACGAACCCGCGCTGCCCGATTACACCGTGTGACCAACTAACCTACTTACCCGTACGCCTTTGGAATGTGGGAGGAAACCAGAGCACCCGGAGGAAACCCACGTGGTCATGGGAAGAACATATGCACTATGATGGGAATTGAAACCGGTGCACTTGAAATAGTATCCTAAATTTATCGTCCAGCTCTAGATACTTTCATAAGGTACTCAGGAACTGGGTTCATGGTTAATTCTGAGTCTCAGTTGTACTCAGTTGTAAATATCAGGAAAACCTGATCGCAGGGAAATGTCAACAACTATCAGAATAGTCTCAGTCATTCAAGAACCCAAACCTTAACACAGCCGGAATGCAACTGGTGATATCTCCATCATGAAGAGCAAATGATTCAGGTGGACCAGTGACAGACTCTCATAAAGTCATCAGTCCCAGCAACAGGAACTCCAACTTGAACCGGGATTGCAAAGCGAACCTTTTGGGAATAAGGAGAAAACATAAATCCAGCAAAGAGCTTTCAGCAACCTAAATAGGAGGCAGAATTAAATGGGAAGTTGAAAAGAACTGGGAAAAGATGGAAAGGTTAGCACAACAGAATCCGAGTCACTGACATATGTTGTGAAATTTATTGTTTTCTGGTCGCAGTACAGCGCAAAATATGAAAGATTACTATAACTTACAAAATTAAATAAATACTGCAAAAGCATGAGTTATAAGGTGATGTTCAGGGGCTTGTGGACCCTTCAGAGGCGTGACGACTGATGGGATGAAGCTGTTTTCCTACTTTGTTCAGGGATTGATGCTGTGGGATGTTAGAAGAGATCTGAACTTCAGTCTGGAGCTCTAAGTGAAGTTCATGTCTGAACTATGTCATTGCATGGGAATATAAGGCACTGTATAGTACATTGGTAAGTCGGTTTATTCTTGTTACATATATTGAGGTTTAGTGACAAACTTTGCTCTGCATACTATCTATACAGATCATTTCTTTGCATGAGTGCGTCGAATTAGTAGAAGGGAAAACAATAACAGAATGCAGAGTAAAGTGTCACAGTTACAGGGAGAGTAGAGAGCAGGCAGACAATAAGGTGCAGGATTCATCACGAGGTAGATTGTGAAGTCAAGAGTTGATTTTATTGTTTAGGGAACCGTTCAGTAGTCTTAGGAGTGGTTTGAGCCTGGTAACATGTATCTTCTGCCCGACAGGAGGGTATGTCCATGTTGAGTGGGGCATGGCAAATCCCTTTAGCGTCATGAGGAAGTAGAGGCACTGATGAACTTTAATGATATCTACATGGTTGGACCAGAACATCATCCATGATGGTGTTCACTCCTAGGAACTTGAAGCCCTCAACCCTCTCGACCTCAGCATCGTTGGTATAGGCAGGAGCATTTGCACCACTCTCCTTCCTGAAGTCAGTGATCAGCTCTTTCATGGACACTAATCTTCAGCTGACCAAGGTCAAGTGGATGTGGGCAAGAATTAACTGACATTATCAGTGATACTTGTGTCCCGAGAGGTGGAAAAATAAACTTAGAACCTCGTGTCTGTCCATTGCTCCGTGTAAGACTGAAATATAGGAGCTTAGGTGGCACTAAATAATACCTCTCTGAGGGTCGTCACCTTTTCGTGCTGAGTGCTGTGAGCTGCTGAGTTCGTGAGAGTGATGCTGTCTAGGGTCACCCACGGCGGTAAGCTGAAGGGACAGGTTCCAGGCAAAGAATGATCCAACCAAGTCCTCGTCGGTGGAGCTGGTGGATCACAACAGCAGTGAAAGTATAACAGGGTCGTAGAGAAGTACAGCACAGAAACAGGCCCTTCGGCCTCCTAGACCATAAAACATTTAAACTTTTAAGGTGGAGGAAGGCTGCAGCAGTGAGGGACCCCAGCCATCTCGCATTCTTTATGCCACTGGGACCGGTCCCTGTTCTGTCAAGGATTGCGTGGTGGCTGCCCGTGCATCAGCCTCCCCACGTTAAACAAAGTCACGCACAGGCCTCCTCCATTAAATGAATCCACCCTAACATCCCGGATTTAAGACTCGTGGCAATCAGCGACTGGTGAAGGGGATAGGATTGTACGAATCCCGACTCGGCCTCTACGGTCACCTGAGAAGCCCTCAGTAGACAACCTCGCCTGAGAACATCATACTCGACTTGAGTGATCACATTGTTACTACTGATGCCCACAAAGTGGATTTGCCAAAGTTTGAGAACAGGGCGTCAGAAGGATGATTTACAATATTGGTCTCAGGGTGTCAAATAACAAATTTTTAAAAATTGTAAAATTGAATTAGATTTATCTCTCTCTGGCTGCCCATATATTTCACGGGTAGGATTAGTTCTGGAGTGTGAGGGTTTTATGGGAAAGGTCTCTTATTCAGCATATTTATGTGAGAGATGCAGTGTGGATCTGTGCCATGTGTTGACATGTCTGTGATTTATGACAGACTGCCTCGGCCCTCTGCACACATGCAGACTGCCTGTGTTCCATGAGTGGACAGTCCTCCATAAGTTCTGTCTCCCCCAGGACTCTCGCTGGCAAACTGCACAAATAGGGAATCCCCCCTCCCATTAAAGAAAACGCCAAGTGCATCAGTGTTAAGTGAAGATTGATTTTATTGATGGTTGCATCTCCTCAGCATTACTGATGGGCTCACAGCATCTGCTGTTCCTTGGCTTCACTCTGGATTCCAACAATTGCAAGTGTTTATTTTGATAAATGCATAAAAATGTCAAAATCTCAAATAAACTTTTAGCGGTGCCATTTGTAAGGAGCTACGTGTTCTTCGATCTTAACTAGTCAGTACAGTTTGCCAGGAGTATGTAAATGTTTCCTTAACTTTCAATGGGCCATATGTTTGCAAACGATAGAAGCTGCCCCAGCACAGGCCCCGCACCTCGACCAGGAGGAACACTTGAGGGGTGTCTCAGGCTGAAGTCATGGCCAGAAAATCAACGCCTTCTCCAGTCTGCTGTGCCACGCCATGTGTCACAGACTGAGTGTGTTCTCAGCTCGGGGGAGGTGGGAAAGGAAATCTTAGCTCCCGTCCCCTCTCTCTCTCTCTCTCTCTCACACACACACACACACACACACACACACACACACACACACACACACACACACACACACACACACACACACACACACACACACACACACACACACACACACTTTGCAAACGTCACCACCCCTCTAACGCCAACGCAGCATGCCACCAGCTCACTAACCCTAACCCTTCCAATACTCTGCAAAAAGTCTCGGGTGCATGTAACGGCAGTCTGTGAGGCGAAGATGCTTTCAAAAGTAACAAATTGAAAAGTTTCTAAATATCAAAAAAAATTACTATAAAGAGCAGTAATCAGTAAAAAACAAAATCAAATCAATATTGGGTGTGAGCACCCTTTGCCTTTAAACCGGCATCGATTCTCTTGGGTGCACTGTCATGAATCTTTATAAGAAAATTGGCTGTTAGGCTGTTCCAAGCATTTTGGAGAACTTGCCTCAGTTCTTCTGCTGACTTTGGCTGTCTGGCTTGCTCTGTCTCTCCAGGTAATTCCCAGACAGCCTCAATGATCAGGGCTCTGTGGAGGTCATACCATCTGAAACCAGATAAAACATTTAGCACACCTCAGACTTTTGCACATGTACTCTACATCCTTCTCTTGGACTGTGGGAGGAAACTGGAGCACCTGGAGGAAACACACACGGTCACGGGGGGAACGTACAAACACCTTACAGACAATGGCGGGAATTGAATCGGGATCTTTCGATGCTGTCACTCCAGTAGTGTTTCGCTAACACCTACGCTGCGTGCCTGGACATACTGAGTCTTGGCGCTGATCTTCAGCTTCTGCACAACAGTGAACGGAGGTCCAGCATGTAGGGGAAAGGGCAGGAACATTAACTCCAAATTTCTACCAACTGCGAGAGAAATTGTAAACCCCCGAGTCCTCAAGGAGGTCATAGAAATTCTCTGGATGTTTTAGTTGAGTGAAATATCAGAATGTGACAGACCACCAGGACAGAGTGGTGAGTGACAGGACCGGCTTGTAACTGAGCTCATGCTCCGGGACCCTCAGAGCCAGTGCTGTCACTGGGAAACCACTACTGTACCATTTCTCAGCTGCAAACATTCTTTTGCCTTTAACTTGTCTTCAGGTGTGGCACGCACAAGTGTTTTCAGACGAATCAGTCCGGAGCAGAATGGGGTGTCTGACAGACGCTTGAACCCAGTGGGAGTATCAGCAAATACAAAGACTGAATGGCAGGGAATGTATCGCCTATTTATGTCAAGACCATACGACCATAAAACATAGGAGCAGAATTAGGCCATTCGGCCCATTGACTCTGTTCCACCAGTCCATCATGGCTGATTTATTACCCCTCTTAGCCCCACTCTCCTGCCTTCTCCCTGTAACATTTGACATCCTTGCTAATCAAGAACCTAACCACCTAATAACTATAAGGAGAGTTCGGACAAACTTGGATTTGTTTTGTCTGGATTGTTGGAGGCTGAGAGATGACCTGATAGAAAATCATCTTTTCATTTCAACTCTAGAATAATAAACATCTACCTTGCAACAATGACCAATTTCAGGCACAGAGGAGCGGTGAGATGCTCTGTCTATGGTTGCATTACTTCAGATAAAATCAGATATTCCACCACCAACCCCCCCACCCCAGTTCACCTGTTCATGAGAGAAAGTTTCAGATTGTCAGAGCAGTGAAGTTTACCGAGATATGGTTTGAGGGTGAGGGTAAGGTAGGAAGGAGAAATGAGTTGTAATCTCTTCCGTCGTTCTCTACTGTTCTGTATCAACTGAGTGTGGATAGACTCAGAGCAAGCCGTATAAAATGCTGGGGGTCCATCTATGGAAATGGACAAACAGTCAACATTCTAGGCTAAAACCCGTCATCGTGTCTGGAACGGAAGGGGGACGTTGCCAGAATAAGAGGCTGGGGAGGGTAAAGAAGACAAGGTAGAGGGTGATAAGTGAAGCCAAGTTGGTGGGGGGTGGGGGATAAAGTAAGAAGCTGGGAGGTGATTGGTGGAAAAGGAAAAGGGCTGGAGAAGAAGGGATCTGATAGGAGAGGAGAGTGGACCATGGGTGAGAGGAGGAGGGGCAGGTGAGGAGAAGTAAGATGCCAGAGTGGGGAATAGAAAAAAGAGAAGGGAGAGCGGAAAAATAATTACCGGAAGGAGAATTTGATGTTCACGCCATTAGGTTAGACCATGAGACATAGGAACAGCATCAGGCCATTCAGCCCATCGAGTCTGCTCTGCCATTCCGTCATGGCTGATCCCAGATCCCACTCAACCCCAAACACCTGCCGTATTACCACATCCTTCAATGCCACGACCAGTCAGGAAACGATCAACCTCGGCCTTAAATATACCCACAGACGTGGCCTTCACCGCAGTTTGTGGCAGAGCATTCCACAGATTCAGTACCCTCTGCCTAAAAAAAACTTTCCTAGAAGGTTAATCCTAAATTTTGAGGCTGTGCCCTCTAGTTCTGGATACCCCCACCATAGGAAATATCCTCTCCACATCCACCCTATCTAGTCCTTTCAACATTTGGTAGGTTTCAATGAGATCCCCCCGCATTCTTCTAAATTCCCAAAGCTGCCAAACGCTCCTCATATGTTAACCCCTTCATTCCTGGAATCATCCTTGTGAACCTCCTCTGGACTCTCTCTAATGCTAACACATCCTTTCTGAGATATGGGGTCCAAAACCATTGACAATACTCCAAGTGCGGCCTGACCAGTGTCTTATAAAGGCTCAGCATTATCTCCTTGCTTTTACATTCCAGTCCCCTTGAAAAAAATGCCAACATTGCATTTGCCTTCTTTACCACAGACTCAACCTGTAAATTAATCTTCTGGGAGTCTTGCACGAGGACTCCTAAGTCCCTCTGCACCTCTGATGTTTGAGCCTTCTCTCCATTTAGGTAATAGTCCACACTATTGTTCCTTTTACCAAATGCATTATCATACATTTCCTAATATTGTATTCCATCTGCCATTATTTTGCCCATTTTCGAATTTGTCTAAGTCTTGCTGCAATGGCATTGCTTCCTCAGCACTACCTACCCCTCCACCTGTCTTTGTATCATCCACACACTTTGCCACAAAGTCATCAGTTCCCTTATCTAAATCATTGGCAGACAATGTGAAAAGTATCCGTCCCAATACATTAGCTTTGACTTCCCTCGTCAGCCACGGTTGTACTATTTTGCCATTTGAGTATTTCTTTGTTTTTGGAGTACATCTATCTTGCACCTTCCTCATTTTTCCCAGAAACTCATGTGATTGCTTCTCTACTGTCATTCCTTCCAGTTTACTTTGGCCACTCCTCTCTCATACCACTGTAATTTCCTTTACTCCACTGAAATACTGCTACATCAGATTTTACTTTCTCCCTATCAAATTTCAAGTTGAACTCAATCATATTGTTATCATTGCCTCTAAAGGGTTCTTTTACCTTAAGCTCCCTAATCACCTTTGGTTTATTATGTAACACCCGATCCAGTATAGCTGATCCCCTAGTAGGCTCAATGACAAACTGCTCTAAAAAGCCATCTCAAAGGCATTCAACAAACTCACTCTCTTGAGATCCATTACCAACCTGATTTTCCCAATTGACCTGCATGTTAAAATCTCCCATGACTATCATAACAATCTGTAAAAGTGTAACAAGATTGTCCACTTTATTTGTTATATTCCATGCATTTACATTAAGCTCCCTAATAAAATCTGGATTATTACACAACACTCAATCGAAGATAACCTTTCCCCAGTAGGCTCAAGCACAAGCTGCTCTAAAAACCCATCTCATAGGCATTCAACAAATTCCCTCTCTTGTGATCCAATATCAACCTGATTTTCCCAATCCCCTTGCGTATTGAAGTCCCCCATTACAAATTGTGTCATTACCTTTATTACAGGCCTTTCCAGCTCCCTTTGGAATCTCAACCCCACATCTTGGCGGCAAATTGGAGGCCTATATATGATTCCCTTAGTGGTTTTTTAACCCTTGCAGTTCCTTAACTCCACCCACAAAGATTCAACATTCTCTGACCCTATGTCACCTCATTCTAAAGATGTAATTCCATCCCTTACCAACAGAGCCACACCACTGCCTATGCCTTCCTGTCTGTCCTCTCGATACAAAGTATATCCTTTGATGTTAAGCTCCCAACCATGGCCTCCTTTCAGCCACGACTTAGTGACGCCCATAATGTCATACTGGCCAGTCTTGAATTGCGCCACGAGTTTGTCCACCTTATTCCGAATGCTATGCACGTTTAAATACTGCACCTTCAGTCCTACATTCCTCACCCTTTTGAATTTTGCCTCTGTGGACAATTTAACTCTTTGCCCTGTCTGCATTTGTACCCAATCATTGGCTTGTCCTTCCTTACATGTCAATAAATTAGAGAGAGTACAGAAGAGATTTACCAGAATGTTACCTGGGTTTCAGCACCTAAGTTACAGGGAAAGGTTGAACAAGTTAGGTCTTTATTCTTTGGAGTGTAGAAGGTTGAGGGGGGACTTGATAGAGGTATTTAAAATTATGAGGGGGATAGATAGAGTTGACGTGGATAGGCTTTTTCCATTGAGAGTAGGGGAGATTCAAACAAGAGGACATGAGTTGAGAGTTAAGGGGCAAAAAGTTTAGGGGTAACACGAAGGGGAACTTCTTTACTCAGAGAGTGGTAGCTGTGTGGAACGAGCTTCCAGTAGAAGTGGTAGAGGCAGGTTCGATTTTGTCATTTAAAACAAAATTGGATAGGTATATGGACAGGAAAGGAATGGAGGGTTATGGGCTGAGTGCAGGCCAGTGGGACTAGGTGAGAGTAAGCGTTCAGCACGGACTAGAAGGGCCAAGATGGCCTGTTTCCGTGCTGTAATTGTTATATGGTTATATGGTTACATTCATGTTACATCCGTTATCAACTTGTGAACCGGCTGGCTCATCCTCAGCTCTATCGTACTGGTTCCCACCCCCCTGCCATATTAGTTTAAACCACGCTTCTCCTGAATTCATACTCCTCTATGAGACCACCTCTCAGCTCTATAAACCTGCCCACAAGGATACTGGCCCCCCTCAGATTCAAGTGCAACCTGTCTCTCTGCATAGGCCACTCTTGCCCCAGAAGAGGTTCCAATTATCCGGAGATCTGAACCCCCACTCCAATTCTTCAGCATTTAGCTGCCACCTCATTCTATTCCTATCCTCGCTGTCGCGTGGCACAGGCAGCACAATCCCGAGATTATGACCCTTGAGGACCTGCTTCTCAGCTTCCTTCTTAACTCCCTGTATTCTGTTTTCAGGATCTCCTCCTTTTTTCTACCTATGTCGTTGGTACCAATCTGTACCACGACTTCTGGCTGCTCACCCTCCCTTTTCAGGATATTGTGGGCACATTCAGAAACATCGTGGACTCTGGCACCTGGGTGGCAAACTACCATCCGTGTTTCCTTTTCAAGTCTACAGAATTTCCTGTCTGCCCCCCTAATAATGAAGTCCCCTATTACTGCTGCCATCCTCTTCAATTGCCTACCCTTCTGAGCCACAGGACCAGACTCAGTGCCAGAGGCTTCCTCCAGGTAGGTCGCACGCCCAACAGTACTCAAAATGGAGTATTTATTGTTGAGGGGGATGGCCACAGGTGTGCTCTCCAAGATCTGACATTTTCCCTTCCCTTTCCTGACAGTCACACATTTATCTGTCTCCTGTAGCCTTGGGGTGACTACCTCCCTGTCGCTCCTGTCTATCACCTCCTCACTCTCCCTAACAAGCTGCAGCTCCAGCTCTCTAACACGGTCTCTAAGCAGCTGCATCTCGATGCACCTGGTGCAGACGTGGCCAATGGGGAAGATCATAATCTACCGGAAATCCCACATCTGACTTCACTGGCTCTGTAGACTTACCCCTTACTCTCTCAAGAGTTAAATAAGAAATAAGAAACAAGGAATGAACTTGCCTACTTACCCTGCCTCTGCCTGTTATCGCTGAAGGCCTTACCACTCTGACTCGGACTACTCCCATGCTGACCGATCTGCTAGACGTTACCCCTCTTTTATGCAGTCTGGGTTTTTAAAGCTCTTTGCTAGACTTGTGGGAGAACTCTTCCACTGCATTTACACAGTACTCCAATCAAAGGTTGGCTACCGAGAGACAATATAAGGTGGTGTTCCTCCAACCTGAGAGTGGCCTCATTGTGTCAGAAGGGGAGGCCAAGAACTGACAGGTCAGAATGGGAACGGGGAAAGGAATTAAAATGGTTGGCCTCTGGGAAATTCCACTTTCTATAGGTGGAGACAAAATGGGTCCCCAATTTAGGGTGGATCTCAGTTTGTGTCTATTGGTTTTGGTGCTGGCTTCGATTTATTCCTGCCACATGTGCCAAGATACTGTGGAAAAACTTGTCTTGCATACTGTTCAACTAGATCAGATCTCTAACTGAGGCTGGAACTCACAGGTTAGACTTTGCATGAACCAGAGGGTGTCTATAATCTGGAGTTATGCAAGTGGGCAGTGGGTCAGCTGGATTTCCAGGACCAATCTGTGCACTGCAGAAATACACATTAGACTGATGTAGGCTTTGCTTTGTTCTGTTTACGGGGAGTACATGGAAAATGCCAGATAAGCTTTTAAATCGCCAAGTGGGTTTAATCTCAAAAGAATTCATTTCAAAAATGTTTCAAAACAAATTTTTTGATTGTTCTCAATCTATTGAAATGAGTCCAGGATAATTTCATTTTTTTGCATAACTCATTTCTAATGGAGTATTTTGCCAGCTATCCCTTAATAACCCTGCTTGCTGCAGATTTGATAGAGAATTCTATCCTCACAAGAGGCAGTGATTAATAGCCACGATCCGACTGTGTCCTGCTAAAACATGATACAGAGTGCAGTTAATCAGAAGATTAACTACAGCAGTCCCTCTAAGTGAAGGCGTTCCATTGCTGCAGTTATGTAGGCTGTTCCAGTCAGAGTGAACTTCAGAACCATAGCTACCATCCAGACCTGCTCTCTGCTTGCTGCTGCCATCAGGCAGAAGGTACAGGACCTTAGGTCCCACCCCACCTGACTCAGGAGTAGTTACTACCCCACAGGCATCACACTCCTGAGCGAACATGGATGACTTCAATCACCTCGACTCTGAACTGACTCCAAACCTACACGCTCACTTTCAAGGACTCTCCAACTCATGTTCTCAGTATTATCTATCCACTGATTTACGTATATATATTTATTTGCAACTTGTCCTCTTTTGCATTTTGGTTGTTAGTCAGTCATTGTGTGCAGTTTTTCATTGATTCTATTGTATTTCTTTGTGCTAATATGAATGCCTGCAAGAAAATGAATTTCAAGGGGATATATACAACTAAGAACAAAACGGTATAATGTATTAGCATAATAAAATAAAATAATGAAAGAAGATCATATTACAGGAAGCATTTCAACATTCAATAGGTTTCAATGAGCTCTCCCCTCATTCTTCTGAATTCCAGTGAGTACGGGCCCGGAGCCATCAAATGCTCCTCATATGGCAATCCTTTCATTCCTGGAATCGTTTTCATTAACCTCCTCTGAACCCTCTCCAATGCCAACACATCCTTACTTTGATAAGGAGGCCAAACCAGTTCACAATACTCCACGAGAGGCTTCAGCGATGCCTTATAAAGCCTCAACATGACATCCTTGCTGTTATATTCCAGTCCTCTTGGAGCAAATGCTAACATGGCATTTGCTTTCCTCACCGCCGACTCAACCTGCAAGTTAACCTTCAGGGAACCCTGTATGAGGACTCCCAAGTCACTTCGCACCACAGATTATTAAAAAAAAATCTGCCTGTTTAGAAAATAGTCTGCCATTTTATTCCTTACAACAAAGTGTACAGTATGACCATACACCTCTAGACACTCTATTCCATCTGCCACTTCTTTGCCCATTCTCATAATCTTTCTGTTCTCATACAGCCTCCCCACTTCCTTAATGCTACCTGACCCTCCACCTATCTTCATATTGTCTGCTAACTTGACTGCAAAACCATCAATTCCATCATCCAAATCATTGCCATGCAATGTAAGAAGAAGCAGTCCCAACATGAACCCCTGTGAAAACCATTAGTCACTGGCAGCCAACTAGAAAAGGCTCCCTTTATTCCCACTCTTTGCTTCCTGCCAATCAGCCAATCCCCTACCCATGCTAGTATCTGCTCTGTAATACTATGGGCTTGAAGCTTGTTAAGCAGCCATATGTGTGGTACCCTGTCAAAGGCCTTCTGAAAATCAAAGTACACAACATCACACTGATTCTCCTTTGCCTATCCTATGCGTCATTTCTTCAAAGCATTCCAACGGGTTTGTCAGGCAAGATTTTACCTTGAGGAAAACCGTGCTATGGCCAATTTTATTGTATGCCTCCAAGTACCCTGAGACCTCATCCTTAATAATCAACATCTTTCCAACCACTGAGGTCAGACTAACTGGCCAATCATTTCCTTTCACCTGCCTCTCTCCCCTCCTGAATGGTGGAGAGACATTTGCAATTTTCCAGTCCTCTGGAACCATGCTAGGAACTACTGATCATTACTTCATTACTAATGCCTCCACAATCTCTTCAGCCACCTCTTTCAGAACCCTGTGGTGAGGTCATCTTGTCCAGATGACTTATCTACCTTCAGACCTTTCGGTTTCCCAAACAATGGCAGCTTCACACATTTCTGCCCCTGAGCTTCCAGCATACTACTAGTGTCTTCCTCAGTGAAGGTGGATGCAAATACTTAGTTTGTTCACCATTTCCTTGTCCCCCATTACTACATTGCCAGTGACACTTTCCAGTGGTCTGATACTTACTCTTGTCTCTCTTTTACTCTTCATATATATGAAAAAAACTTGGGTATCCCATATTTCATCTTTTCCCTCCTTTTTTTTTAGTTGCCTTCTTTTGGTTTTCCAAGATGCCTCCGCCTTCTAAATCGCTCCTAGAAACTCCAGCCATTGCTGTTCTGCCATCATTCCTGCTAGTGACCCCTTCAAATCACCTTTGGCCAACTCCTCTCTCTCTGTAATTCCCTTTATTCTATTGTAATACTGATACATCTGACTTTAGCTTCTCACTTACAAATTGCAGAGTGAATTCTATTACATTATGATCACGGTCTCCCGAAGGTTCCTTTACCTTCAGCTCTCTGATCAAATCCAGTTCGTTGCACAACACCCAATCCAGAATGGCCCTTCTGCTAGTAGATTCAACCACAAGCTGCTCTAAAAATCCAATTTGTAAACACTCTATATATTCCCTGTTTCAGCTGTGACTCAGGGATGCCCACAACATCATTCCTACGAATCTATAACTGTGCTTCAAGATCATCTACCTTATTCCATATACTGCATACACTCAAGTATAACACCTTCAGTCCTGTATTTATCACCCTTTTCAAAATTGTCCCCCTGTTACACTCCAACTCATCCCACTGACTGCAATTTTGCCCTATCATCTGCTTGTCCTTCCTGACAGTCTCACTACACAGTGCCTCTGCTTGTTTACCAATTGACCTATCATTCCCCCTGCCAAATTAGTTTAAACCCTCCTTGCCCACAAGGATATTGGCTCCTGTCAGGTGCAGGTGTAACCCTTCCCTTTTGCACTGGCCATGCCTTCCCCAGAAGAGATCCCGATGATCTAGAAACCTGCCTCCTTCACCAGTTTTGACATAATTCCAGCTCCAACTTAGCCTGCCCACAATTTACGAACCTTAACAACCTTTGGAATGCGGGAGGAAACCGGAGCACCTGGAAGAAACCCACGCAGTCACGGGTAGAACGTAAAAACCCCTTACAGATAGTGGCTGCAGTAGCACCCCAATGTTCCAACTTCCTGACTGGGAGACCTCAGTCAGTCCGGATTGGGAGCAGAATCTCCAACACCATCACACTGGGCACGGGGGCTCCCCAGGGCTCTGTGCTCAATCCACTGCTGTTCACTCTGCTGACCCACGACTGTGCTGCAACACACAGCTCGAACCATATCATCAAGTTCGCCAATGACACGACTGTGGTGGGTCTCATCAGCAAGAACGATAAGTCAGCTTACAGAGAGGAGGTGCAGCGGCTAACGGACTGGTGCAGAGCCAACAACCTGTCTCTGAATGTGAACAAAACAAAAGAGATGGTTGTTGACTTCAGGAGGGCACGGGGCGACCACTCCCCGCTGAACATCGACGGCTCTTCGGTAGAGATCATTAAGAGCACCAAATTTCTTGGTGTTCACCTGGTGGAGAATCTCACCTGGTCCCTCAACACCAGCTCCATAGCAAAGAAAGCCCAGCAGCGTCTCTACTTTCTGCGAAGGCTGAGGAAAGTCCATCTCCCACCCCCTCATCCTCATCACATTCTACAGGGGTTGTATTGAGAGTATCCTGAGCAGCTGCATCACTGCCTGGTTCGGAAATTGCACCATTTTGGATCGCAAGACCCTGCAGTGGATAGTGAGGTCAGCTGAGAAGATCATCGGTGTCTCTCTTCCTGCCATTATGGACATTTATACAACATGCTGCATCCGCAAAGCAAACAGCATTATGAAGGACCCCATGCACCCCTCATGCAAACTTTTCTCCCTCCTGCCATCTGGGAAAAGACACCGAAGCTCTCGGGCTCTCATGACCAGACTATGTAACAGTTTCTTCCCCCAAGCTATCAGACTCCTCAATACCCAGAGCCTGGACTGACACCAACTGGCTGCCCTATTGTCTTGTTTATTATTTATTGTAATGCCTGCACTGTTTTGTGCACTTTATCCAGTCCAGTGTAGGTCTGTAGCTTTCTCTGTGTTGTTTTTTTACGTAGTTCAGTCTAGTTTTTGTACTGTGTCATGTAACACCATGGTCCTGAATAAACCTTGTCTGGTTTTTACTATGTACTGTACCGGCAGTTATGGTCGAAATGACAATAAAAAGTGACTTGACTTGGTGCTGTGAAGTGTTGTGTTATCCACTACACCACTATCCCACAAGCTGCCAGTGCAAGTGGTAGAGGGAGGTACAATTACACTTAAAATGTTTGGGCTGGTTGATGGGTAGGAAAGGCTCCAACCTGAGTGTGGCCTCATCTTGATAGTAGAGGAGGCCATGGATAGACATATCAGAATGGGAATGGGACGTGGAATTAAAATGTGTGGCCACTGGGAGATCCTGCTTTCTCTGGCGGACCGAGTGTAGGTCAGTCCTTCCAGGTGAGGCGACACTTCACCTGTGAGTCGGCTGGTGTGGTATACTGTGTCCGGTGCTCCCGGTGTGGCCTTTTATATATTGGTGAGACCCGACGCAGACTGGGAGACCGTTTTGCTGAACACCTATGCTCGGTCTGCCAGAGAAAGCAGGATCTCCCAGCGGCCACACATTTTAATTCCATGTCCCATTCCCATTCTATCCATGGCCTCCTCTACTGTCAAGATGAGGCCACACTCAGGTTGGAGGAACAACATCTTATATACCGGCTGGGTAGCCTCCAACCTGATGGCATGAACATTGACTTCTCTAACTTCCGTTAATGCCCCTCCTCCCCTTCTTACCCCATCCCTGACATATTTAGTTGTTGGTTTTTTTTCTCTCTCTCTGCCCATCACTCTGCCTGTTCTCCATCTCCCTCTGTGCTCCCCCCGCCCTTTCTTTCTCCCGAGGCCTCCCGTCCCATGATCCTTTCCCTTCTCCAGCTCTGTATCACTTTCACCAATCACCTTTCTGGCTCTTAGCTTCATCCCACCCCCTCCGATCTTCTCCTATCATTTCGTGTTTCCCCCTCCCCCCACTACTTTCAAATCTCATGGCATCTTTCCCTTCAGTTAGTCCTGACGAAGGGTCTCGGCCCAAAACGTCAACAGTGCTTCTCCCTATAGATGCTGCCTGGCCTGCTGTGTTCCACCAGCATTTTGTGTGTGTTGTTTGATATACAGAACAGCCTGCTTCTACCCTGCATAACGTGGTGATTCAATGCCTCTATGACTCTATGATGTAGCAACGCTTCACAGCGCCAGTGATATCTGATCGGAGTTCAATTCCTGCCGCTGAACCAGAATGGGGAATGGAAAACGAGAGAAGGGGGAGAAATGACCAAAAGTTGGAGAAATCAATGTTCACGTTATGAGTTTGGAGGCTACCCAACTGGAACGTGTGGTATTGTTCCACCAACCTGAGCTTAGCCTCGTGGCAGAAGAGAAGGCTGGGGAACCACATATTGGAATGGGAAGGTAATCAAAATGGGTGGCCACCAGAAGATCCCACCTTTTGTGGTGGATGGCCCAAAGGTGTGCGACAAAGCAGTGCCCCTGTGGGAGTTGCAGTAAAGCAAGGGTTAAAGGCGGTGTCCAGGCGAGTATGGCTGTGGCGGTGTGTGGTCAAACCCAGACAAGGGAGACCTTCCCGGAACATAGCTCCCCTTCAGACAGAAAGGGGTGCAGGAGACAGATGATATAGGAATAACGGAAGGATGTGAAACATGCCCAACAACTAAGGGACAATTGCTTTACTCACTTCAAAGTGTGATCAGTTGCCAGCTTACAGTTTCTATGGACTTTTTATCGCCTCTATTATTGAGTTGACTTCATTTCTTACATCCTTCTTATACATGAGGAGTAAAAATCTTTACGTTGCGTCTCCGTCTAAATGATCTTGCAAATAAAGAATTTAAAGCTACACAATTTACCACATGGTCAATATCTGTAACTGATAAGCTAATTCTGTATAAAAATAGTAGTTCTCTGTTCAGACTTCAAAACAGTGCGGGTAACCGGGGCATGACCGAGCTCATTGTGCAAAGGAAAATAAAGAGTGCTTGAGTGGTATGAGTGAGTGTGCCCTGGGTCCGGTTACTTTATTTTGTCTTGTTTTGTTTTGTTACCAGCGACAGTACCCCGACTGGGTCTCACTGACGAAGAGGAAGCACTCTCTGCACTTTCAGTCTTCCATATCTTCCGCCCGATGGGAGAGGGGAGATGAGGGAATGTTCGGGGTGGGTGGGGTGTTGGATTTCGCTGGCTGCTTCACTGATTCTGCAAGAAATGCAGACAGAGTACATGAAGGGGAATTGTTGTTCAAATTGTAAACATTTATCATTAGTAATCGACCTGATTGGTTTACTTAGCTAACTGTACGATTGCAAGATGAATGTCAAGACTCCGTAGCTGCCATATAAGGGAGTTTGCTTGCATTATTATCTATGAATCTAACAGTCCAGTTAGGTAGAAAATGTCTCACAGATGTATTTTTTTGCTGGGAAGTTTGCAGGTTAATCTGGAATGTTCATTTTAAACCCTTGCCAAGGCACACAACTGTAATTAAAAGCACAAAACTTCAGAGCTTTAAACAAAAGAACTCCAGTACTGTCATCTGTATAATGTTTTTAATCAAACAGTAATGTCAAAAAAAAAGAAAAACAGCTTGGAGTACCAGAGAAAATGAAACCCCCAATTTTTACAGGAACACCATCGAGTGTCCTGACCAGCTGCATCACCATTTGGCATGGGAACTGCAAGGCATCTCACTGCAAGACCGAAAAGAAAGGATTGTGAGGACCACTGAGAGGATCATCGTTGTCTCTGTTCCACCCATCAGAGATAGTGATCACACACAGAGTGCTGGAGGAGCTCAGCAGGCCAGGCAGCATCTATGGAAAAGAGTGCAGTCGATGTTTTGGGCCAAGGTCCGTCAGCAGGACCCCAAAATGTCGACTGCACTCTTTTCCACAGATGCTGCCTGACCTGCTGAGTTCCTCCAGCATTTTGTGTGCGTTGCTTGGATTTCCAGCATCTGCAGATTTTCTCTTGTTTGGGAGAGATATTGACCAGGAGTGTTGTGCAAACATTCTTTTACATTGTCAATGATCCTCTCCGATCTGTCCAACCTCTCTTTGACCTTCAGAGAGGAGTTATTGTAGCGTTAGGACAAGGACCGTTAGGATGGGAAGCAGCTTCTTCCCCCAGACCGTGAGACCACTGAACTCCCTGACACCACCCAGGTCTCACCACGCATGTGGGGCCAGTGGCGCTATACCGTTTACTTTTTGGTTTGTATTGTAAGTGTGCCGTATTGTTTGCTAATTTATTTGCGGTAATATTACTTTATGTGTTGAGTGTGAGTTATATGTACTGTGTTGAGCACCTTGGTCCAGAGGCATGTTGTTTCACTTGGTGATATACATGTGCTCGGTTGAAAGACAATAAATTGAACTTGAAATTGAAAGCTGTTTGTCAAATTTCAGATTACATCCCAGTCACACAGACACCCACTGACCCACAGAACCAAGTCCAGGGAGCACTCTGTGAACTTATTATTCTTTCTCATGGATAAAAGAAACTAAAGTGAGCAGACACACCATCCATTTAAGAAGTATCGCTGTTTTGATTTGGTTTGTTAATAAAAACAATAGGCACGTAGGGTTGACGAGGCTGCCTTTTTGCACAGAAATAATGTCACAAGCTGTTAAGTAGCAGAAACAAATTTAAGAACACAGACGTATACAGTGCATTGTGCAAGGACAGTTACTCCAAATTACAAAAATATATGCATCGTTCAAAAAATGGAATAATGAGGGAATGCTCGTGGCCCATTCAAAAATCTCTTGGCAGAAGAGAAGAAGCTGTTCCTAAAACATTGAGTGTGTGTCTTCAGGCTCTTGTACCTCCTCCTTGATGGTGGCAATAAGAAGGAGGCAAGTCCTGGGTGATGGGGTTCCTTAATGACTGATTGTTGAAAAGTGAGAAAGCCTGGGATGAGTGGGGTCTGGGAGAGACATAAAATGACTATAAATTACTAAATAGACAGTGCAAAAAAAGAGGAAACAATGACATAACAACACACACAAAATGCTGGTGGAACACAGCAGGCTAGGCAGCATCTATAGGGAGAAGCGCTGTCGACGTTTCAGGCCGAGACCCTTCGTCAGGACAATGACATAGTGTTGGCAAATCTGATGGCAGAGGGGAACAGACTGTTCCTAAAATGTTGAGTGTGTGTCTTCAGGCTCCTGTGCCTGATGGTAGCAATGAGAAGAGGGCATGTCCTGGATGGTGAGGGTCCTTATTGATGGCTGTTGCTATCTTGAGGCATTGCCTCTTGAAGCTGTCCTCAATGGTGGAGAGGTTTGTGCCCATGATGGACCTGGCTGAGCCTTTGACCCTCTGCGGCCTCTTGTAATCCTTTACATGGGGAGTCTCCATACCAGGTGGAGATGCAACCGGTGAGAATTCTCTCCACCGTACATCTGTAGAAATTTGTAGCAGTCTCTGGCACAGCCGGGACCCCCAACAAAATTCCTCCCTATCCTTTAAATAAAATACAGTGGGTAACTTCACTCAACTTAACTCACCCCTTTACTGAACTGTTCCCACAACCTATGGACTCACTTTCAAGGACAAATCACCTCCTGTTTTCAATATTTATTGCTTATTTGTTTATTATTAATATTAATTGTTTTTTCCTTTTTAGTATTTGCACAGATTTTTGCGGTTGTCCACTGGTTGTTTGTCCATCCTGTTATGTGCGGTCTTTCACCTGATTCTATTTTGTTTCTAGTACTTACCGTGAATGCCCACAAGAAAGTAAATCTCTGGGTCATATATGGTGACATATACAGTATATACTTTAATAATAACTTTACTGTGAACTACCAAGAACATGCACTCCAGAGTCGGACCAAGACTTCACCAATATCAGATGTAGCGCCACGGATAAACCATGCCTTTCTGGAGTATGACTCACCCCAGGAATACAGAAAGTAGCAGATACGGCCCAGTCCATCGCGGGTAAAGCCAGCCCCACCACTGAGCTCATCTGCATGGAGCGCTGTTGCAAGAAGGCATCATCCATTATCCATGACTCCCAACTTCCAGGGCGTGCTCTCGTCTCGCTGTTGCCATCAAGAAGAAGGTACAGGAGCCTCAGGACCCACACCACCAGGTTCCGGAACAGTTACTACTCCTCAGCCATCAGGCTCTCAAACCAGTGGGGATAACTTCACTCATCCCAACACTGAACTGTTCCCACAACCTATGGACTCTCTATCAAAGACTTCATCTTACGTTCTTGATACTTACTGCTTCTTTATTTATCATTATTAATTCTATTTCTCTTTTTATTTTTGCACACGCTGTTGTCTTTTGCACTCTGGTTGTTTGTCTGTCCTGTGTGTGGTTTTTCAATGATTCTACTCTGTTCCATTATATTTATTTATTTAGAGATACCGCATGGAACTGGCCGTTTTGGCACTTTGAGCCACGCTGCTCAACCAACCCCAGTCCAACTCCAGCCTAATCACAGGACAATTTACAACGACCAATTGACCTACCAACCAGAATGTCTTTGGACTGTGGGAGGAAGCTGGAGCACCCTGAGAAACCCACGCGATCACAGGGAGAACGTAGAAACCCTTACAGACAGCGGTGGGAATTGAACCCTAGTCACTGGTACCATAAGCCGATTTGTTAACACTATGTTGCCGCGCTGTATGTAGAAGCTCCAATGCACAAGATTGTAAAAGGTTGTAGAGGGATGTAGACTCCACTGGGCACAACCCTGGCCACTATCGAGAACATCTCAATTGAGGTAGTGCCTCAACGTGGCATCCATCACTAAGAACTTCAGGACCAGAATCAGAATCAGCTTTAATATCACTGGTATCTGTCATGACTGTTTTTGTTCTGTGACAACAGGACATTTCAATGCATAATTGTAAAAAACTATAAATTACAATAATTATATATAAAAAGATAGAAAGTTTAATTAAATAAGTAGTGCAAAAAGAGAATAATTAACGAGGTAGTGTTTATGAGTTCATTGCCCATTCAGAAATGATGGCGGAGGAGAAGAAACTGCTCCTGAGCGTGTGTCTTCAGTTCCTGAACCTCCTCTTTGACGCAGCAATGAGAAGAGACAAACTTTGACGAACTTCAATAGATGAGCGGTGGAGAAGATACCGACTGGTTGCACCTGGGTCTGGTATGGAAATAACAATGCCTACAGGAAAATCCTACAACAAGTAGTGGATATAGCCCAGTCTGTCACAGGTAAAACCCTCCCCACCAATGTGCACATCTATATGAAGCACTGTCACAGGAAAGCGGCATCCGTCATCAAGGACCACCCCCCCCCCCAACCCCACCCAGGCCAGGCTCTCTTCTCACCGCTGCCATCAGGAGGAAGACAAAACGAGATAATTGTTTGTGGGAACATCACAATAAATGAGTATAGCTGTGCCTTTCAAGAGCCTGATGGTTGAGGGGTAGTGACTGTTCTTGAATCTGGTGTTGCGAGTTCTTAGGTCCTTTGACCTTCTACCTGATGGCAGCAGCGAGAAAAGAGCACGGTCTGGGTGGGGAGGATCTTTGGCGATGGATGCTGCTTTCCTACGACAGTGTCTCCGTGATTCCACAGCTCATGCATGTCTTGAAACAAGAGGTTTATGGTGAGAGGGACGGATCAGAGGGTTTTTACACAGAGAGTGGTTGATATTTGTAACAGGCTGGCAGAGAAAGTGATGAAACCAGATCTATTTACTACACAACACGTAAATAGGCAAGGCAATACGGACCTAACACTGCCAAATGGGATTAGTGCACTATAGAAGAGCAAAAAGGTGGAATAGACGTGAAGGGCCTGTGGTGAACTACACATACCTGTCTGGACTGCTCCTGTGGCTCCTCCCACAGACCCCCTGCTGACTGCTCCTGTGGCTCCTCCCACAGACCCCCTGCTGACTGCTCCTGTGGCTCCTCCCACAGACCCCCGCTGACTGCTCCTGTGGCTCCTCCCACAGACCCCCGCTGACTGCTCCTGTGGCTCCTCCCACAGACCCCCTGCTGACTGCTCCTGTGGCTCCTCCCACAGACCCCCGCTGACTGCTCCTGTGGCTCCTCCCACAGACCCCTGCTGACTGCTCCTGTGGCTCCTCCCACAGACCCCCGCTGACTGCTCCTGTGGCTCCTCCCACAGACCCCTGTATAAAGGCGATTGAGGCCTGAGCCCGGCCTCATTCTCCAGGATGTAGTGTTGTTCATTCTTCCAGTCAATAAAAGCCGATATCTCGCTTCTTACGTCTCAGAGTGAGTTATTGATGGTGCATCAGGGCCATAGGTCCCTTACCTCTGCCATACAACTCTTGACTGTGAGGTTGTAAGTCACTTGGAGACATCCTGAAAAGGGTGTGTAAGGCTTTATAGAAAATCTGTTCTTCATAGCAACGTTTATGGCTGCCGCACAGTTTAAGTTTCTTCATAAGAGTTCTTGCTACTCTAGGAGTATAATCCACAAGGTCCCACAGTGTAGATCAGGAATTTAGGATTCATGATTGAGCTAAGAACCCTGACCTCAACACTAAGACACTCGCATGCAACCGAGCAGCATAATTCAATGATTGAAGATTACTCTCGAGTTGTATGGGCTGAGAATATCTGCTTATGTCCAGTTTAAAGTTACAAAATATTTGGCAGGGCACAAGAAAAGGGAAAGCACATTTCATTATGGATTATTGGCCACAGGGCGCTGAGTTTCGCATTCCAAACTTGTTCTTTTTCTCACCACAGTTCTCAGTTTGAGAGGCATATTCTCTGTGTAGAGATAGAGATGGGATGATCTGGGAAGTGAATACAGAACGCAGTAAGGTATTAGAGGTTAACAAATAACCTTTCGCTAGCATTATTCCTTGACCAGTTTTCTCCTTTCTCGTCTCCGTCAGTGACTCACCGAAGATCAAATGTATGGCAGATGGATAAACGCTGTCTGTTTGCAATAACAGTGAATTGTCCAGCCAATTGGCAAGGATTGCAACCGTTTTTAAAATTTCAATATTAATATTGAAAAATAGAGCCTGGTTTTAGATTGAAATAAATTGCTCCGTCAGTATTCTCCATGGAAATTTTTAGAGTCATGCAGCAAAGCGATTAAAATTAATTCAGATTCTGCGATGGGATCATGAAATGAGCATTACATTGCAGTGGAGGTGGAGGACAACATGGACCCTTACAGATAACAATATTAGAGATTAGCTGCATTTGTCACATGTACACCCGTCGCTGACACCGTGGGAGAGCGTGAAAGGTCGGAAGCTGCAGGGTCCAGGCCCCAGAGCGTATCGACGTGACAGAGCACGACGTGTGGATGGAGATTTACTGGCCAAATCAAGGCGGTGTGTATCCACATGGCAGAATCCATTGTTTGAACGGAGATTTAAGTGCCGGGCCAGATTGGAAATGTCAAAGTGCGGGGGCCCAAGGCGAGGTACAGGCCAGTTCAGTTCTCCGCTCCATGACGCTGAGCTATGGGACTCTCCTTACAGAGCTCAGAAACGCTATCTGTTGGCAGTTACTGTTTGCATTATTAATGTATTCATACTTTGATAATAGATGTGCTTTGAACTTTGAACATCGAAACATGCAGTGAAACTTGTCTTTGTGTCAAATCAATAAGTAAAGATGTGCTGCGGTCAGTCCGTAAGCGTCACTACACTTCCGGCTCCAACGCAGCTTACCAGCCCTAGCAAGTACATCTTCGGAACGTGGGAAGAAACCGCAGCAAACTGACACAGTCACGGGCTGAACATGCAAACCCCTCACAGGCAGTGGCAGGAGTCGAACCCTGACCGGTGTTAAAGCGGTTGCACCAACCACTACACTACTGTGGTCCCCTTCCTGCCAATTCCTAATTGCCTCTGAACTAAGGAGATAAGGAAATTAGTATGGAACATAGAGGAGCTCACCATGGGAACAAACACTTCAGCCCAAGGTGTGGTGTCAAACTCATTAAACTCTAAGTCCCTTCTGTCTGTACGTGGTCCACACCACTCATGAGCCTATCTACCAGCATTGTCAATATTTGCCTCCACGCCACCCACGACAACACAGTCCAGCCGCCTGCTACTCGCTGTGTAAAGAAAAACTTGCCCCACACGTTTCTTTCAAACCTTTCTGCTTCTCACCTTACATGCATACTCTCTGGTTTTAGACATGGGAGAAGATACTCCCTGTCTACTCATCAATGCCTCTCATAATCTTGTAAACCTCTATCAGATCTCCCCTTGCTGCTGCTGCTGAGACCTCCGCCGGTCAGAAATGACCATGGACGTTGCGTCCTAGCTGTCCGGATACACAAGCCCGGGCAGTATGATCTGCTGTGTGAGCTGTCGCCCACACAGCAGGTTCCCCCTCTCCACGCAACCGATGAACCCAAAGGAACAGCAGAGACCGATACAGTTTGGTAGCAGCAGCGTCACAGGAGTTGCCAGTCAGCATGGAACTCGATGCAACACTACCTTAGGGACTCCAGCTCTGGATTTTTCCCTCAAGGTTTACTTCCAAAGCCGTCCCTGTTAGTGGGTATAGCCCCAAGGCAGTGGAAGCTTGAGATCAGGATTTTCCTTCTCCGAGATGAGCTGCTAACGTGCCCCACCTGTCCGAAGCGTCTGGTTTTAACGCGCCAGTAACACGCCTTTGCCCCTTCTCCTGTCAGTAGAGAATCGTCCTGCTGGACAGTAGTTAAGCCACACGTAAAGGCCGGGAGGTGGACTTAGTTGTCAGCGGCTATTTGAGGCGCATTTAATAGGCAGTGGGAGCTTATCCCCATTACCACCTCCGACTATAACAACCTTAAGGAGATCTTACTAGAAGAAATATACAGTACATATTCTTCATGTTGGAAACACACTGAACTTGCCCAGATTTTTCATCAAAGATGTTATTTTGAGTTCACAGGAGCATTCAGTAATGCTGGTGGATCCATTGAACAAGATAAATAAACACTGTAGGAACACACATAAAAAAACTCATTTTTAGAACGAGAATAATTGAATGAAATTTAATTCAAATTAAAATAAAGCCTATTTACTGTGTGGAGCTGGAAAACAATGGTGGTTTGAAATGCTTCCTTAAACATTAATTGAACTAATTTCCAAGGACTGTATAACTCATGTGCTCAATATTATTTATTTAGTTAGGGTTTTTTTGTATTTTCAGTTTGGCTTCTTTTGTAATTTGGTTGTTTGTCAGTCTTTGTGTGTGGTTTTTCATTGATTCTATTGTATTTCTTTGTTCGACTGAGAATGCCTGCAAGAAAATGAATTTCAATAGCGTAAGGTGACATATATATTGTTTGTTAATAAATTTACCTTGCACTTTTGAATTTTGAATTGGTGACCCTAGAACACTGAATATTAATAACGACCAGAAACACAACAACACTGTGACGCACAAAATGTTGGAGAAACTCAGCAGGTCAGGCAGCATCTATGGAGGGAAATAAACTGTCAGCACTTTGGGCTGACACCCTCACAACAAACCTCTTGGCATCACTCAAACCTTTCTTCAAAATTCCATTTATGCCTTGTGACGTGTGATTACAAAGTTAGTGGAATGCGAATCAGGTTTATTATCACCGACGTATGACGTAAAATGTCCTGATGAAGGGTCTCAGCCGGAAACTGAATTCACCTTCTTCTTCTCCTCCCTCCATCTCCTTCTTCAGGCTTCTGCCCACATCCTTTCCAGTCCTGATGAAGGGTCTCAGCCCAAAACTTTATTCCTTTCCGTAGATGCTGCCTGACCTGCTGAGCTCCTCCAGCATTTTGTGTGCGTTGCTCTGGATTTCCAGCATCTATAGAATCTCTTGTGTTTATGATGTAATTCTTTGTTATTTTGTAGCAGCAGTACAGTGCAAAGACATTAAAATACTATAAATACAAAATAAGTTCACGTGCAAAAGCATGAATAGTGAGATAGTGTTCACGGATTCACGGTCCGTTCAGAGATCCGATGGTGGAGGGGAAGAAGCTGTTCCTGAATTGTCGAGTGTGTCGTCAGGCTCCTGCCCATCCTTGCTGAGCAGCGGGCATGTCCCAGGTGACGATGGATGTCACTTTCTCGATGCAATTCCTGCTGAGGAATGCCCTTGTTGCCCTTGATGGAGCTGTCCGATTTCCCAACCCTTTTCAAGCTCTTGTGATCGACACAGGGATTAGAAGAAGATGTGGGGATTAAAATTGGTTCATTATTGTCGCATGTACCAAGAAACGGTGAGAAACTTTCTTGCACACCGTTCACACAGATCAGACCATCACACCGTGCACTGAGGTAGAACAAGGCAAAACAATGACAATGCAGAATAAAGCGTGAAAGCCGCAGAGGCAATGCAGCGTAGGTAGACAGTACAAGATTATAGCAAGGTAGATTGTGATGTTGACTCCATCTTATCCAGGGTTAAGATTTGTCTTGAGAGAGAGATCTGTGCCCTGGAAAACATCACAGTTCCAGCAGCATTTGGTGAACTCTCGCTGGACTATAAGACCATAAGGCCATAGGACACTGTAAAAGCTGAATTAGGCCAGTCATCCCACTGTCTGCTCCATCGTCTGATTATCAGTGATTTATTTTCCCTCTCAACCCCATTCAACCACATTATTTTTAATGCCCTTACTAATCAAGAACTTATTAACCTCCACTTTAAATGTGCCCAATGACTTGGCCTCCGCAGTAGGCCATGGCAATGAATTCCACAGACTCACTGCACTCTGGGCAAAGAAATTCCTCCTCATCTCTGTTCTAAAGGGAAGACCTTCTGTTCTGAGACCGTGCTCTCTGGCCCTGATTGTTCACTAGTCTGATAACAGCGGCTGAGATGCTACGTAGATTGAGGAACTGCTTTACCTTTACTCCATCTGCTATAGGCAGGATGTCCCAGTGACCAGCCATTCCAATTCTACTTCCCATTCCAATCCCGACGTTTCTACCCATGGCCTCCTCCACTAGGGTTGGAGAAGCAACAACTCGTATTCGGTCAAGGTAGGTAGCCTCCAACCTCACAGTATTAACATCGATTTCTCCACCTTCCACTGATTTCACCACCCCTCCCCCTTCTTTCCTTTTCCATTCCCAATTATGGCCCCCCCTTACCCTTTCCTTTTTCTCAAACATCTACTACCTGCCCCTCGTTTCCCTTCTCCTTCCCTTTTCCCCCATGGTGCACTCTTCCATCAAATTTGTTCTCCTTCAGCCCTGCCAGCTTTTCACTTCATCCCCTCTCCCCCACCCACCTACCTTTCCCCTCACCTCGTTTCTCCTCTCACCTGCCAGCTTGTACTCCTCCACCTCCCCCACCTTCTTCCCAGCCCTGAATAACGGTCGCAGCCCCAATCATTGACTATTTATTCACCTCCATAGACGCCGCCCGACCTGCTGAGTTCCCACAGCGTTCTGTGTGCGTTGCCCTGGATTTCCAGCGTCTGCAGAATCTCCCGTGTTCACAGTGGGATAGAACCTGTCCTTGAACTGGTGATGCGTCCTCTCAGGCTTTTCAAGTGTCGGCTTCTTGAAGTCATCCACAAGGATAACACAGCTGCTTTACTTCAACTAACACAAGTTGCCAGTTGGTGGAATCGGAATGGTCCTTTTGTCAGCTCTGCAGGGTCAAAGGCGTCCTTTCGCAGGTCAGCTTATTGAAAAAGGATCTTGCCGCATCCCACAATGTTGAAAATCAAACTCTGAACTCAACAAAGGAGCGAGCACCCGGGAGGCTCTCTCCCTGGAACTGTAAGTCAGTGGGTTTCATCAGCCTGCCTTCCATGGTGAAATTTAAAAAAAATATTTTGCAACCTACCCAAAATTTGAAAGGAATAATGAAGGGAGCAACTCTTCATTCGAACCTCCGGGGCCTGTTCTGAGTTTTTTTTTGCACGATATTAAAATGCATCTGTTGACATTTTTCAACTGAGTTTGAAAATGTTGTGGATCAGCTGAAAGCAATTTGCTTGGAAATGCAGCTGCCAGGAGGATAAGATTTTCTTTCGTTCGTTTACTTTGAAATGCTTTTATAAATGCCAAAATACACAAGGCAGAGAAATTGCTGACACATGTGCTCTGAGTACGACAGCCCAACACTCTCTCATTTATGTCCTTGCATGCTAAAATCATCGTTGTTTATTTAAAGTAACCAGAGCACTTTAGCACTGTTACAATTTGTGTTGTGTAGTAAATCAAAATCCCATCACATTATAAAGGTCCTAAATGTTTATTATTAATTGATTTTCCTGTTCTGTTCCTGAATATTTATAGAACATTTTAATTTGCTATTTCACTTGCAACTGAGATCTTATCAATACTAAAGAAATAATCTGAAAGCGATTTTATGAAATGTTTCATGTGTAGAAACCTTTCCAATAAGGTAATTAAGTAATAAGCATCTGTGGAAAAGTAAGCAGGTATTTAATTCACTTCCCAACTCCTGTGCTAATTGAAATTCAGTTATTTCTTGTCATATTCTTTTGAATTAAAAATTCTTTGATCTTTTATTGCAGTACTCGATGGATTTTTAAAATATATCAAAACGTGATTTAAATCCGAATCAGAATCAGGTTTGATATCACTGCCATATGTTGTAAACATCTGTTATTTTGCAGCAGCAATACTTTATGATACATAATAAACTACAAATTACAGTAAGACAGAGGTAGGGCAAAGATATGTCTCTACCAAAGGAAGTGTAAGGCACCCCTTCCCCCCGCTAGCCTACAGGTCCCCTTGGACACCTGCTTAGCCCCCCACTCCCCCGATCATGTTCACATAAAGCCATAGACACAGGTGGTCGACGGTCGAATGAGCAATTGGTGCCTATCACAAGTCCTAGTTATGCAACCACTGACACCAGCCAGACAATCTCTGAAGAGTATTGATAATGGCTGGGGTCACCCGTCTTGTAAAGACACTGCCCAGAAGAAGGCAATGGCAAACCACTTGTGTTGAAAAAATTGCCAAGAACAGTCATGGTCATGGAGACCATGTTTGCCTATGTCATGTGACACAGCTGCTAATGAGGATTTTGTGTGTGTGTGTGTGTGTGTGTGTGTGTGTGTGTACTTATATATATATATATATATATATATATATATATATATATATATATATATATATATATATATATATATATATTTATTTATTTATTTGTTTATTTATTTCCATTAAGTAACTAGTGCAAAATGAAAATATTGAGGTGATATACATGGGTTCACTGTTCTTTCAGAAATCCGATGGCAATGGGGAAGAAGCTATTCCTGAAATGCCCTGAAGACATGATATCAGATACCATACGTATGCAGGTGGCAGCCAATTGTAAGAGTTGAGCATCTAACCCACCCATCACTCCTGTGGTCAGACTGCCTACCAATATTGGATAGATTATAGATGAATTGCCGTTTCTCTTCTTTTTCAATAGAAGACTGCCATTGCACATACAGCCCCTGCCACTTATAAAGTTCAAAGTAAATTTATTTGCAGAGTACATATATGCCACCACATACAACACTGAGATTCTTTCTCTGCGGGCATACTCAGCAAATCTATAGAACAGTAACTGTAAACAGGATCAATGAAAGAGCAAGAACATAGAAGACAACAAACTGTGCAAATGCAAATATAAATAAATACAGTGCTTGTAAAAAGTATTCAAATCCCTCCACCCTGTTGGAAGTTTTCATATTTTATTGTTTTACCACATTGAATCACAGTGCATTTAATTTGTTTTTTTTGACACTGATCAACAGAAAAAGACTCTTTGAAGTCAAAAACTTTCGGGGGGGGGGAGTGAATACTTTTTATAGGCACAGTAGCAATAAAAAACAAGAGCATGAAATAAAAAGGATAAAGTGTCCTTAAAGTGAGAACGTTTGTTGAGAGAACATCTCAATAGATGAGTGTAATTATCCTCTTTTGTTTGAGAGCTTAATGGTTAAGGGGTAGGAACTGTTCATGAACCTGGTGGTGTGAGTCCTGAGGCTCCCGTACCTTCCACCCAGATGGCAGCAGCAAGGAGGGAGCATGGCCTGGGTGGTGACAATCTTGGATGATAAATGCTGCTTTCCTATGACAGCGTTTCATGTAGATGTGCTCAAAAGTTGGGAAGGCTTTACCTGTTCTGTGCTGGGCTGATCCTCTAGGGTTTTTTGTTCAAAGGTATTGCTGTCCCCATACATATAAATTAAATAAGTTGTGTAAAAAGAGAGCAAAAGTAAATTGAGGTATTGTACATGGGTTCATTATCCTTTCAGAAATCTGATGATGGAGGGGGAAGAAGCTGTTCCTAAAAATGTTGAATGTGGTTCTTTAAACTTCTGTACCTCCTCCTCAATGGTCACAGTGAGAAGAGGGCATTATCCTGGGTGATGGGGCTCCTTGATAACAGATACAGTCTTCTTGAGGCATCACCTATTGAAGATGTTCTCGAGGCTGGGGAGTCTAGTGCCCGTGATGGAGTTGGCAGAGCTTACGACTTGCTGCAGATTTTTTCCGATCCTTTGCCTCCTGATGAAGGACCTGCTTTTGCTACAGAAAACGTCTGGAACTTGTACAGTCAGTTGTTGGTAGATTAGAGAAATTTTCAAACACCACGCCAAGAGTCTGATCTGTGTAAAAGATCTACAGATCAAACCATGGCTTTCAAGATCGTGTTTTCTTTTGGTTAAAGTGCACAGTTACGTCCATGATCATTAGTTAAAAAAAGATTTTCCTTCATAGACGTGGTGGTCATGTTCATCAGAAATTTCACTGACTTTGTTATTTGTGGGTGATTTTCTCTACCAGGGTCATGAAGGAACTATTTCTACTGACAGGAGAAAGGGCAAAGGTGGATCACTGGCATCTTAAAACCAGTTGACTTGGGCAGATGGGGCTTGTCAGCCGTGGTTGGCAGCTCATCGAGAAGGAAAACTGATCTCAAACCTCCGCTGCCTTGAACGATATCATGGCTGCTCTGTACATTGTTTCAGCCCCACTATCCTGCCTGTTCCCCATAATCCATGGCTCCTCTGAACAACAAGTACCTGTCCATCTCTATCTCACATTCAAGTTCAAGTTTGTCATTCAGTCATACGTGAATGCAGCCAGATGAAACAGCATTACTCTGGGGCCAAAGTGTCAAGGTACAAAACACAGTTACCAACACACACAAAATGCTGGTGGAATGCAGCAGGCCAGGCAGCATCTATCAGGAGAAGCACTGTCGACGTTTCAGGCTGACACCCTTTGTCAGGACCTTCGTCTCGGCCCGAAACGTCGACAGTACTTCTCCCTATAGATGCTGCCTGGCCTGCTGCATTCCACCAGCATTTTGTGTGTGTTGTTTGAATTTCCAGCATCTGCAGATTTCCTCCTGTTTACCAACAGTCATGCACAGCACGTATAGTCCATATAAAATAGCAGCAAAACACAGTCACACAAAAATATTAAGTTCAAAGTACATTTTATTATCCAAGTATGTATACATTATACAGCCTTGAAATCTGTCTGCGACAGGCAACCATGGAACAAAGAAACCCAAACACAAACCTCATATATACAATACCTATAAAAAGTATTCCCCACCCCCAGAAGTTTTCCTGTTTTATTGTTTTACAACATTGAATCACAGTGAATTTATTTTGGCTTTTTGGGCACTGATCAACTTCCAAGGGTGGGGAGTGGGCGAGGTGAACACTTCTTATAGGCACTGTATGTCTTTGACCGTAAGACCATAAGACATAGGGGCAGAATTAGGTCATAGAGGCAGAATTAGGTTACTCTGCCATTCCATCATGGCTGCTTGATCTCTGTCAACCCCATTCTCTTGCCTTCTCCCTATAACCTTTGATGTCCTGACTAATAAAGAATATATCAACCTCTGCTTTAAATATACTCCATGACTTGGCCTGCACAGCCATCTGTGGCAATGAATTCCACAGATTCACCACCCTCTGGCTAAAGAAATTCCTCCTCATCTCTGTTCTAAAAGGACATCTGTGCCTTCTAATCCTAGCTTCCACCACTGTAAGAAATATTCCTTTGTGAATCAGGAGACTGAATTCTGGAAAGGGTTATCAGCATTGTGTAATAGTGTGCACAGTGTCATGGCCTGTGTAATTGTGTAACGGTGTATTGGGTAATGCTATATTGAGTAATGGTGTTGTGTAGACTGTAATGTCCATGTGTAATGGTGTGTATGGTGTAATGTGTACGTGCAACAGTGTAACTGTGGATTATGTAATGGTGATCAGCTGGGAATATATACCCTGGTGTAATTTTTTCTTTAGATTAATCATGTTGTTACATACCCCGTGGGTATCTTGTGAGTGTCTTATGACCATGATGTAATTGAGCATCTGGTGAGCTTGATGTAATGGTCTTGTGATGGTGGGGTGATGGACCCCGCCAGTGTGAGGTCACGTGATGACATGTTCTCAACAGGTATAAAACGGGAAAGCCTGCTATGACGCAGGAGTTTTTGAGTTGAGTTGTCATTTAATTTGTCAGTTACTCTGTTATGCTGCGTATTTGTCTCATGACGCAGTTTCATTTTAAAGTGGAGTTTTACTTTCTACTGTACGGTACAGCATTGTTGTGCCGACAGATTTGGCCAATCGCTGCCAGGTTTTGTTTGATGTATCTTTGATTTAATTTTAAAGTCTGAGTATTGGAGAGTGAAGATTTTACCAAAGTACAGGAACCCGAAGGATCAAGTAAAGTTGGTGTCGTCAGCGGTTTACTACAGGATCGACCTTATTGAATCTTCATTCAGGAAATAGTGACCTGTAACCCCTACCTGTAAGAGTAGAAAGGGTTGTGCAGTGTTCATTCACCAAGGAAAAGGTCAGTTCCTTTAAGCCATTTTTATTTCCTTCTTCATGAATCCTTCAGACAAGGCATATTTCAGCCAGAATCAGCTGTAACGTCACGCCGTCGAGGAATTTGTTACTTCAGGAAAGTCTCTCCTAATTGACTGTATAAATCACTTGGACTTTCACATTTACCACTTTAAGACTGTGTTCGCATTTACCACTTTAAGAACTGTTCCAGAACTGCCGTATAGCAGTTAACTTCCGGTTAAGTTAGTCGTTTGTTTACTTTTCATTTTTGTTGAGTAGAGTTTAATAAATGTTAATTTGTTTATAAACCTTGACTCAATTCTATATTCATTGTTGCCAGACACGTATCGTAACAATGTCATGACTGCCTGGTGATTTAACTACATTTAAACCAATAATTTTCTTGAGCCTCTGTTGAAAGTGAAGTGATATGGACTGAATTTAACAGAGATATCTTTTCCGGGTGACTGGGCCTCAACAGCTTCTTCTGAACTTCCAACTTTTCTGTTCATTTTCACAGCCGAGGTGAGGTGATGCAGTGGACCCATCATTGAGGTGAGGTGAAGTGGTGGGCCCGTCTCTGAGATGAGGTGAGGCAGTGGGCCCGTCTCTGAGATGAGGTGAGGCAGTGGGCCTGTCATTGACGTGAGGTGAAGCAGTGGGCCCATCATTGAGATGAGGTGAAGCGGTGGGCCCGTCTCTGAGATGAGGTGAAGCGGTGGGCCCGTCTCTGAGATGAGGTGAGGCAGTGGGCCCGTCTCTGAGATGAGGTGAAGCAGTGGGCCCATCATTGAGATGAGGTGAAGCGGTGGGCCCATCTCTGAGATGAGGTGAGGCAGTGGGCCCGTCATTGACGTGAGGTGAAGCAGTGGGCCCATCATTGAGATGAGGTGAAGCGGTGGGCCCGTCTCTGAGATGAGGTGAAGCGGTGGGCACGTCTCTGAAATGAGGTGAGGCAGTGGGCCAGTCTCTGAGATGAGGTGAGGCAGTGGGCCCGTCATTGACGTGAGGTGAAGTGATGGGCCCATCTCTGAGATGAGGTGAAGCAGTGGGCCCGTTGTCAAGGTGAGGTGAAGCGATGGCCCATCGTTGGTGAGAGGTGAAGCGGTGGGCCTGTCTCTGAGATGAGGTGAAGCGGTGGGCCCGTCTCTGAGATGAGGTGAGGCAGTGGGCCCGTCTCTGAGATGAGGTGAAGCGGTGGGCCCATCTCTGAGATGAGGTGAGGCAGTGGGCCCGTCTCTGAGATGAGGTGAGGCAGTGGGCCTGTCATTGACGTGAGGTGAAGCAGTGGGCCCATCATTGAGATGAGGTGAAGCGGTGGGCCCGTCTCTGAGATGAGGTGAAGCGGTGGGCCCGTCTCTGAGATGAGGTGAAGCGGTGGGCCCGTCTCTGAGATGAGGTGAGGCAGTGGGCCCATCATTGAGATGAGGTGAAGCGGTGGGCCCGTCTCTGAGATGAGGTGAAGCGGTGGGCCCGTCTCTGAGATGAGGTGAGGCAGTGGGCCCGTCATTGACGTGAGGTGAAGTGATGGGCCCGTCTCTGAGATGAGGTGAAGCAGTGGGCCCGTTGTCAAGGTGAGGTGAAGCGATGGCCCATCGTTGGTGAGAGGTGAAGCGGTGGGCCAGTCTCTGAGATGAGGTGAGGCAGTGGGCCCGTCATTGATGTGAGGTGAAGCGGTGGGCCCATCACTGAGATGAGGTGAGGCAGTGGGCCTGTCATTGATGTGAGGTGAAGCAGTGGGCCCGTTGTCAAGGTGAGGTGAAGCGATGGGCCCATCGTTGGTGAGAGGTGAAGCGGTGGGCCTGTCTCTGAGATGAGGTGAAGCAGTGGGCCCGTTGTCAAGGTGAGGTGAAGCGATGGGCCCATCGTTGGTGAGAGGTGAAGCGGTGGGCCCGTTGTCAAGGTGAGGTGAAGCGATGGGCCCATCGTTGGTGAGAGGTGAAGCGGTGGGCCCGTCTCTGAGATGAGGTGAAGCAGTGGGCCCGTTGTCAAGGTGAGGTGAAGCGATGGGCCCATCGTTGGTGAGAGGTGAAGCGGTGGGCCCGTTGTCAAGGTGAGGTGAAGCGATGGGCCCATCGTTGGTGAGAGGTGAAGCGGTGGGCCCGTCTCTGAGATGAGGTGAAGCGGTGGGCCCGTCTCTGAGATGAGGTGAGGCAGTGGGCCCGTCTCTGAGATGAGGTGAAGCGGTGGGCCCGTCTCTGAGATGAGGTGAAGCAGTGGGCCCATCATTGAGATGAGGTGAAGCGGTGGGCCCGTCTCTGAGATGAGGTGAAGCGGTGGGCCCATCTCTGAGATGAGGTGAGGCAGTGGGCCCGTCTCTGAGATGAGGTGAGGCAGTGGGCCTGTCATTGACGTGAGGTGAAGCAGTGGGCCCATCATTGAGATGAGGTGAAGCGGTGGGCCCGTCTCTGAGATGAGGTGAAGCGGTGGGCCCGTCTCTGAGATGAGGTGAGGCAGTGGGCCCATCATTGAGATGAGGTGAAGCAGTGGGCCCGTCTCTGAGATGAGGTGAAGCGGTGGGCCCGTCTCTGAGATGAGGTGAGGCAGTGGGCCCGTCATTGACGTGAGGTGAAGTGATGGGCCCGTCTCTGAGATGAGGTGAAGCAGTGGGCCCGTTGTCAAGGTGAGGTGAAGCGATGGCCCATCGTTGGTGAGAGGTGAAGCGGTGGGCCAGTCTCTGAGATGAGGTGAGGCAGTGGGCCCGTCATTGATGTGAGGTGAAGCGGTGGGCCCATCACTGAGATGAGGTGAGGCAGTGGGCCTGTCATTGATGTGAGGTGAAGCAGTGGGCCCGTTGTCAAGGTGAGGTGAAGCGATGGGCCCATCGTTGGTGAGAGGTGAAGCGGTGGGCCTGTCTCTGAGATGAGGTGAAGCAGTGGGCCCGTTGTCAAGGTGAGGTGAAGCGATGGGCCCATCGTTGGTGAGAGGTGAAGCGGTGGGCCCGTTGTCAAGGTGAGGTGAAGCGATGGGCCCATCGTTGGTGAGAGGTGAAGCGGTGGGCCCGTCTCTGAGATGAGGTGAAGCAGTGGGCCCGTTGTCAAGGTGAGGTGAAGCGATGGGCCCATCGTTGGTGAGAGGTGAAGCGGTGGGCCCGTTGTCAAGGTGAGGTGAAGCGATGGGCCCATCGTTGGTGAGAGGTGAAGCGGTGGGCCCGTCTCTGAGATGAGGTGAAGCAGTGGGCCCGTTTTCAAGGTGAGGTGAAGCGATGGGCCCATCGCTGGTGAGAGGTGAAGCGGTGGGCCTGTTGTCAAGGTGAGGTGAAGCGATGGGCCCATCATTGGTGAGAGGTGAAGCGGTGGGCCCATCTCTGCGATGAGGTGAAGCAGTGGGCCCGTCGTCAATGTGAGGTGACTAGGCGTTTGACGGTCTTCTTTATATGGGTTCTATTTTATGGACGTGATGTGTTGTCTTCTCTCTGCACACTGGGCATTCGACAGTCTTCTTTATATGGGTTCTATTTTATGGACGTGATGTGCTGTCTTCTCTCTGCACACTGGGTGTTTGATGGTCTTCATGTTTTTTATGGGTTCTTTTTGGTTTGTTTTGTGGCTGCCTGTCAGGCGACGAATCTCGAGGCTGTATAATGTATACATACTTTGATAATAAATGTACTTTGAACTTTGAGCTCCTGTTAATGTTGACGGTGGAGATATTACACACACAGCTTGAAACCACTTCCCTGGTTCTGATACCTTCAGAAAATACCCTGAGTTTGGTCCTGAAAGCTGATATCTTTAACACAAGAAGCTGGAAAACCAGAGTAACACACATAAAATGCACAAGGAACTCAGCAGGTCAGGCAGCATCTATGGAGAGGAATAAACAGTCAACGTTTTGGCCCAAGATCTGGACCCTGATGAAGGCTGTCAGCCCGAAACATTGACTTCTCATTCCTCTCTATAGATGCTATTTAACCTGCTGAGTTCCTCCAGCATTTTGTGTGTGCTGTTGATATCTTTCACTTTCCAAATTCACTGTCTCACCAACACTTGGTGTACAACTCTTCTAATTATTTCCCTCTTCATTACAAAGACATTTAGACGCTTTAGGAGAACCTGAGACAGGTTTGGTCACGGGGAGAACGTACAAATTCCTTACAGACAGCGGCGGGACTGAACCCAGATCGCTGGCGCTGTAACAACATTACGCTTATTGTTACACTACTGTGTCACCCTCATGTGGATAACGTCCTCCACTTTGAGGGAAAGGAGCTCAGCCAAACTTCAAAGTGAACAAAGAGGAATTATCGGAATGAAAAGGATTGCAAGAAGCTTTCTTTTCTGAGCCAGTTTGGACGGTGACCTCAAAACATTGGCGAACAAATGTGATGTTTGCCAAACAAATAAGTCATCATAAACTTGTTTGCAGTCAGAGCCTTACCAGAGCTTTTCAGAAAGCAAGTGAAAGATTAGTTGTATTAATCCCATATACGTTAAAACTTTGAAAAATCTCATGAAGTATGTTGTTGCGTCAATGAGCAACACAGTCAGAGGATGTGCTGGGGGCAGCCCACAAGTGCAGCCATACTCCTGCGGCCAAAAGAGCACGCCCACAACTCTCGAACCCCAACCCATGAGACTTTGGAATGTGGGAGGGAACCCGGAGCAAACCCAGGTGGAGAACATACAAACTCCTTACAGACGGCGGTGGGAATTGAACCCAGGTCGTTGGTGCTGTAAAGAATTACACTAACTGCTGCACTACCTTGCCACCCCAAGTGCATTATGAGAGGAACTGACAAGGTTCAGATGCTGTTGGCTAACTTGTTCAACTCTGTTCTACACCTGTCCATCAGAGTAGATTGAAATGGAACACGTGTAGCACCACTGAACCTGCTAAAGATGTGTTGACGTGTTTATGTCAAGGGTCACCAGAAAAGCTAGTTCCTCTGGTTTTCGTTCTGAATGGTGTCAAACATAATCCTGTTCCTTCACTTCACTGGCTAAATGCAGCAGCTGAGAGATTAGTCAGGATCGGCTCGGAGGAGGTGCCACAGCATTACTGTCACTCTGCAAGGGACGCCACCTCACTAACTGCTTCCCGAAGACCATAAGACATAGGAGCAGAATTAGTCCATTCGGCCCATTGAGTCTGCTCCACCATTCCATCATGGCTGATTTATGATTCCTCTCAACCCCATTCTCCTGCCTTCTCCCTATAACCTTTGATGCTCTGACTAATCAAGAACCGATCAAACTCTGCTTTAGATATATTAAATGACTTGGCTTCAACAGCTGCCTGTGGCAATGAATTCCACAGATTCACCATCCTCCTCATCTCTGTTCTAAATGGACACCCCTCTATTCTGCGTTTGTGCCCCCTAGTCCTAGACTCCGCCACTGTAGGAAACATCCTCTCCACATCCACTCTATCTAGGCCTTTCAATATTCAATATGTTTCAAAGAGATCCCCCTCATTCTTCTAGACTCCAGTAAGTACAGGCCCAGAGCCATCAAACACTCCTCATGTGTTAACCGTTTCATTCCCAGGATCTTTCTCATGAAGTACAAGACCACACTGCCAGGGTTCGACAAACAGAAGGCTAAGAGCATGCCTGAGTTTTCCTCGGCCCTTTCTGGCTTCTGGAGTTGAACTGAGCCAATAATTCATCATGGCACTAAAGTAAAAGTCAAGTTTACTGTCTCCAATTTGACATTAGCCAAGATGATGGGGAATTGGGTTTCCCTCATTAAGGACCCCCTCCACCCAGGACAGGCCCTCTTCTCATTGCTACCATCAAGGAGGTGGTACAGATGCCTGAAGACACACACTCAACACTTCAGGAACAGCTTTCTCCCCTCTGCCACCTGCAGGTCATGGGTTAAGTGTGAAAGGTGAAATGCTTAAAGGGAACATGTGGATTTCTGAATGGACAATGAACCCATGTTACACTACTTCACTATTTCTGCTCTGTGTTGAGTACTTATTTAATTTTAATATACATTTCTTATTGTAATTAAAACAAATTTTACATCCTGCTGCCACAGTTCATGATTATGTCAATGATAATAAACCCGATTCTGATTAATATGCACAAATGCAGTAGAGGCAGGTTCGATTTTGTCTTTAAAAAAAAAATTGGATAGGTATATGGACAGGAAAGGAATGGAGGGTTATGGGCTGAGTGCAGGTCAGTGGGACTAGGTGAGAGTAAGCGTTCGGCACGGACTAGAACGGCTGAGAAGGCCTGTTTCCGTGCTGTAATTGTTATATGGTTATATGGTCTGAGAAGGGGAATGAAAAATTACTTGCTGCACCATTCAAGATTCAAGATTGTTTAAAGGAGAACAAAATAATTGTTACTCCATATCCAATGTATCACAAAAAAAGATAAAGAACATGATAATTATTAAAAACAGAATAAATATAAATCCATAATATAGTTTATGTACACAGATTGATTACTTGTCCGTAAAGTGACACTAGGCACAGGAGTGCCTGTACATAAGGTGACTGACAGGAAATGATAAAGTAGTGGTGGTTGGGGGTGTGGAGGGGTGGGTTGGTGGGTGCAGGTGTTGATCAGCCTCACTGCCTGGGGAAAGTAACTGTTTCTGACTCTGATGGTCCTGGTGTGGATGCTATGTAGCCTCCTCCCTGATCTCAGGAACACGGGCACATAGAATCAGATAAACAGTATTCACAAGGAAATCATAAATTAAACACATTTTTAACAGAAAGGAAGCAGTTAGGACAAAAGAAATGTTTATTTTAGTGCCGAGAATGCCGATAGTAGGTTTAGTTTACACAGAGAGTGGTGGGTGCATAGAACACGTTGCCGGGATGGTGGTAGAGGCAGATACATTACGGACATTTAAGAGACTCTGAGATATAAACACAGATGATAGAAAAATGGAGGGTTATGTGAGAGATAAGGGTTAGATTGATCTTGGAGTAGGGTAAAGGTTTGACCTTCCATTGTGGGCCAAAGGGCTGTAATGTTCTATGTTCTAGATTCTAACATTCACACGGCCATGAGACATAGGAGCAGAATTAGACCATTCGACCCATCGAGTCTGTGCACCGTTCCATCATGGCTGATTTATTATCCCTCTCAACTCCATTCTCTTGCCTTCTGCCCCGTCTGCTTCCACAGTCACCTTCAAGGACGTTCAGAGAACCGTCTGAACGCCAGCTTCTCGCCGTTCTCTCTGAACAACCCTTCACCACCTTCCTGCACTCACTCGGTCGTGAGGAATCCACAATGCACGACGCCGTGCAGGGTGCTCTATCGCCAAGATGAAACCCTGGGAAAACAACAAGAAAATAATTGGACCACATTTAAAAGTTCAGTAAATTAAACTGAACATGTCAAAATTAGTAGATTTATGAACAATTTCAAAATAAACATTGTAAATGATTTTACCCAATATGTTTATTCAATTCCTTTAAAAACTCTGAAAGGAAGCAGCCATAGATCTTACAGTCATTGGCATGATAGTCATAGAATCATAGAACACTAGAGACAGAAACAGACCCTTCAGCCCATCTAATCTGTGCTGATCTATTAATCTGCCTGGACCTACTGATCTGCAACCAGACCGTAGCCCTCAATGCCTCAAAATTTGTTTACCTATCCAAATTTCTCATAAATGTTGAAATCAAACCTGCATCACCACATCCACTGGGAGCTTGTTCCACACTCCCACCACCCTCTGAGTGAAGAAGCTCCTCCACATGTTCCCTTTAAACATTTCACTTTTCACCCTTGACCCATGACCTGCTGTTCTAGTCTTACCCAGCCTCAGTGGAAAAAGCAACACACACAAAATGCTGGAGGAACTCAGCAGGCCAGGCTGCATTTGTGGAAAAGAGTGAACCGCTGACAATTCGGGATGAGGCCCTTCATCGAGACTGGAAATGAAGAGGCAGTGAAAAAAAATCCTGCTTGCATTAACCCTATCTATACCCTTCACAACTTTGTATACCTCTAGCAAATCTCCGCTCGTTCATCTACTCTCGAGCGAATAATGTCCTAAGCTATTCAACCTTTCCCTGTAACTCAGATCCTCAAGTCCAGGCAACATCTTTGTAAATATTTTCTGCAATCTTTCAATCTTATTGACATCTTTCCTGTAGGATGGTGGCCAAAAATGCACTCATACTCCAAAAATAGGCCTCGCCAATGTCTTATATGTGATATTTTAGCAAAGTTCACCACTCAGTTCTTCAAATTGTCTCTCATCATTCTGGCAGCCACTATGTGTCCAGATTCACACTGATTTTACTGCCAGGCACATCCTTTTTAATTTTATTTTTATTTTAAAAATACAGCATGGTATTTGAATGCACCTTGCTGTTCCTCTTTTGCAAAGCTTATTTCTTTTTTATTTAGAGATACAGCTTGGTAACAGGCCCTTCCGTTCCTATCAGCACATGTCGCAAAATTACACCTATGTGATCAATTAATCTACTAACCTGTACATCTTTGTACTGTGGGAGGAAACTGGATTACCCAGGAAATGCATGGGATCACAGGGAGAATGCATAAACTCCCCACAGACAGCGGCAGGAATTCAGCCTGGCTCACTGACGCAGTACTAGTGTTCAACACTGAATTTCACCAGTACTTTGATGTTGTTGAAAGTACGTCTTCATTATATACAGACTATGTTGAATAAAGCACAGATATCTGCGTAACAGCCCCAGTAGTGCAGGAGAAATGTTACAACAGTTATCTTGTCATGATTTCTGCTATGCTTGTTGCTTGTCATAGACAGACTGTGGATGGTTGATACGTGGGATAAGGTCAATGAATTGACAGCCTGCTATGTGGGCACCAGATGCATGATGACACTTGCAGGCTGCCCCCAGCACATCCTCGGACTGTGTTGGCCATTGATGTAAATGACATGTTTCACCATAGGTTTCGAAGGCTACACGAGAAACAAACTTGAATCTTAAACAAATTGTGTAAAAGATGACTAATGAGGTAATGTCTCTAAGCTTCTTGGCCTCAGGGCCAAGAAGAGGAGAGAAGAGGTGCGAGCCCATGATCAAATCCACTTCTCACCGATCTCACTGATTAAAGCGTCAAGGGAGATTGAAATCGTGGAGGACGACAGCAGAAGGTGGGCGGGTATTCAGCGCCATTTGCCAGCCTCTGGCTCGCTGCTGTCAGAGGGAAGTGTCTGCGTGTAACGGTCTCTCACTCATTGGGAAGGCCCCTGCAGTTGAACGGTGTCTCTCTCCCTCGATGCTGTCAGAGAATCGTACCGAAGTTCTGTGTCTGCGGTTTCTGGGTTGGACTGCAGTTCCCGGTCGCTCCTTTCTCTGTTGCTGCTTTGGGCGACTTTCAATCAGGCCAGCCTGCAGATAATGAACACTGAGCTGAATTGAATATGGAGTCTTCCGATTTTATGTTTCATATTTTGTGTTGTCACATGTTCTTTCTTGTTGCCGTTTATGCAATTTGTTTTTTGTGCGTGGGGGCTAGTTTGATGTGTTTCTTTGAACAGATTCCCTGGTTTTCTTTGTTTCCTGACTGTCTGTGGAGAAGACGAATCTGAAGGTTGTATACTGCTTTCATACTTTGATAACAAATGCTCAAAGTTCAAAGTACATTTATTAGTAAATTATGTGTACATTATACAGCCTTGAGATTTGTCTCCTTACAGGCAGCCACAAAACAAGAAACCCAAAAGAACCCATTAAAAAAAGACCAACAAATGAGCAATGCACAGAGAGAGAAAAAAATCTGCAAATTGTGCAAAAACTAAAAGCAAGCAACGACATTCAGAACTAAAGTGAGTCGGCAGGCAAGAAGCCCGGAGCAGCCGGAGCAGGCCCACAGCCTCAGCCTCGGTTCATCACACAGTGGGACAAGTCGTCATGGAGCTCACAGACACGAAGCCCGGAGCAGCCGGAGCAGGCCCACAGCCTCAGCCTCGGTTCATCACACAGTGGGACAAGTCGTCATGGAGCTCACAGACACGAAGCCCGGAGCAGCCGGAGCAGGCCCACAGCCTCAGCCTCGGTTCATCACACAGTGGGACAAGTCGTCATGGAGCTCACAGGCACGAAGCCCGGAGCAGCCGGAGCAGGCCCACAGCCTCAGCCTCGGTTCATCACACAGTGGGACAAGTCGTCATGGAGCTCACAGACACGAAGCCCGGAGAAGCCGGAGCAGGCCCACAGCCTCAGCCTCCGTTCATCACACAGTGGGACAAGTCGTCATGGAGCTCACAGACACGAAGCCCGGAGCAGCCAGAGCAGGCCCACAGCCTCAGCCTCGGTTCATCACACAGTGGGACAAGTCGTCATGGAGCTCACAGACACGAAGCCCGGAGCAGCCAGAGCAGGCCCACAGCCTCAGCCTCGGTTCATCACACAGTGGGACAAGTCGTCATGGAGCTCACAGACACGAAGCCCGGAGCAGCCGGAGCAGGCCCACAGCCTCAGCCTCGGTTCATCACACAGTGGGACAAGTCGTCATGGAGCTCACAGACACGAAGCCCGGAGCAGCCGGAGCAGGCCCACAGCCTCAGCCTCGGTTCATCACACAGTGGGACAAGTCGTCATGGAGCTCACAGACATGAAGTCCGGAGCAGCCGGAGCAGGCCCACAGCCTCAGCCTCGGTGCATCACACAGTGGGACAAGTCGTCATGGAGCTCACAGACATGAAGCCCGGAGCAGCCGGAGCAGGCCCACAGCCTCAGCCTCGGTTCATCACACAGTGGGACAAGTCGTCATGGAGCTCACAGACATGAAGCCCGGAGCAGCCGGAGCAGGCCCACAGCCTCAGCCTCGGTTCATCACACAGTGGGACAAGTCGTCATGGAGCTCACAGACATGAAGCCCGGAGCAGCCGGAGCAGGCCCACAGCCTCAGCCTCGGTTCATCACACAGTGGGACAAGTCGTCATGGAGCTCACAGACTGTGGTAAACTATGTATACCTGTCTGGACATGCCCCTCTGCTGACTGCTCCTGTGGCTCCTCCCACAGACCCCTGTATAAAGGCGATTGGAGGCACTGCTCCTCCCTCAGTCTCCAAGATGTCGTGGTCCCTTTTGCTGCTAATAAAAGCCTATCGTTCACCTCCCGTCTCCGAGAGTTATTGATGGTGCATCAATTTTATTAGCAGCAATTTTAAACATAGAGAGCATTTTACGACCAGACCGATTGGATCTCGACCCTCAATCCCAGGAAGCTGGCGACGCTTTCGAACTCTGGCTAGCATGCTTCGAATCGTACCTGGAGGAGATTCATGTGACCGACCCTGCCACGATGCGCAGGGTTCTCCTCTCCAGAGTCAGTGCAAGGGTCTAATCCATGATCAGAGACCAAATGGACGACCAAGGGGCACTGGACGCCCTCAAAAGACAGTACCTGCGGCCGGTGAACACCGTCTACGCAAGACATCGCTTAACGACACGGCGGCAGCGGGCCGGAGAGTCGAGCGCTGAGTTTGTCCGGGCCCTACAGACACTCGTGTGGGCCTGCGACTGCAGGGGGCTGACGGCGGAACAGCATGTGGAGCTCCTGGTACAAGACGCCTTTGTTATGGGGATCAGGTCAGTGTATGTGCACCAGCAAGTTCTGGAACACGCCGATCTTACCTTACATTCGGCGATCAAGCTGGCCGACACGCTGTAGGCTGCTCTGCATGATGCTGATGCTGTCCAAGCACGCGATCTCCGACCGGCCTGGTGGACGCTGCAGACCCCGCAACCCACCGGCGAATCGACCTCGGCTGCTGCCAGTCGCAAGTCTGTGAAGTTCCCACAACCCGCTGGCGAATCGACCTCGGCTGCTGCCAATCGCGAGTCCGCGCAGTGTTACTTCTGCGGACTCGAAATGCACCCCTGAAAACGCTACCCAGCCCGAGAAGCTACCTGCTCCAGCTGCGGCAAGAAGGGCCATTTCGCCAAGGCCTGTAAGTCCAAACCACGAGCGGGGTCGAGCAGCGCCGCGTGCGAGGCATGGGGCGGCCATCTTTGTCGGCGCCACCTCGCCCCGCCTCAGACCCATGGGTGTTTACCGGGCACCAAGACAGTGATGCAACTGTGGCCTCCGTGACCCTCGACCAAAGCGCCCCACACCAGCTCGCCAGGTCAATGATGGACATCCTGGTGGAGGGGCACAGGACCAGCTGCCTGTTCGACATGGGCAGCACTGAGAATTTTATTCACCTGCACACGGTGCAACACTGCGGACTCGTGACATGGCCGGTAAGCCAGAGGGTCACCATGGCTTCTGGGTCGCATTCCACAGACATCCGGGTGGGTTGTGTAGCGACATTGGTGGTGCAGGGCACAGAATATTGGGACTTTGCGTTACTGGTCATGCCTCAACTGTGCGCGCCTGTGCTATTGGGGCTGGACTTCCAGAGCCACCTCGAAAGTGTGACTATGGCATATGACGGGCCCCACCCACCAATCACTGTCAGAAATCCTCAGTTTTGTGGGACTTCATCATATACCCCACTACTGACCACACACACACACCGACCCACACATCCCACCCAGCACCATGCCGACAGCCGCGCTACGGACACCACTTGCAGCCTCTCCACCCTCAAGATCCCTCCCCCACTGCTGTTCGCCAACCTGACCCCCGACTGTAAACCTGTGGCAACTAAAAGCAGGAGGTACAGCGTGGGGGACAGGGCCTTCATTAAGTCGGAGATGCAGCGGCTGCTCAGGGAGGGGATCATTGAGCCAAGCACAAGTCCTTGGAGGGCCCAGGTGGTTGTTGTTCGGACCGGGCAGAAAAATAGGATGGTCGTGGACTATAGCCAGACCATCAATAGGTTCACGCAGCTTGACGCGTACCCCCTACCCCGCATCGCGGATATGGTCAATCAGATAGCTCAGTACAAGGTGTACTCGACCATAGACCTGAAATCCGCTTACCATCAGCTCCCCATCCGCCCGGAGGACCGCCCCTACACCGCCTTCGGGGCGGGTGGCAGGCTCTATCACTTCCTGCGCATCCCATTTGGTGTCACCAATGGTGTCTCAGTCTTCCAGAGGGAAATGGACTGGATGGTGGACCAATGCCAACTGAAGGCCGCGTTCCCATATCTGGATAACGTCACCATCTGCGGTCACGACTGGTCGGGTCACGACGCCAACCTCCAACGATTTTTCCAAGCGGCCAAAGCTCTTAAACTTACCTATAACAGGGACAAGTGTGTGTTCGAAACCACCCGACTTGCTATCCTTGGGTATGTTGTGGAGAACGGGGTTATTGGCCCTGACCCCGACCGTATGCGCCCCCTGTTGGAACTCCCTCTTCCCACCACCCTCAGAGCCCTCAGATGGTGCCTGGGCTTCTTTTTCTATTACGCCCAATGGGTCCCTCACTACGCAGACAAGGCCCACCCCCTGATCAAGTCCACCGCATTTCCCCTCTCAGCCAAGGCCCACGCGGCCTTCAGCCGCATTAAAGGGGACATTGCCAAAGCAACGATGCATGCGGTGGACGAGACCATTCCCTTCCAGGTAGAGAGTGACGCCTCTGACTTCGCGCTGGCTGCTACCCTCAATCAGGCAGGAAGGCCAGTAGCATTCTTCTCTCGTACCCTTCAGGGCTCTGAAATTTGGCACTCCGCGGTGGAGAAAGAAGCCCAGGCCATAGTGGAAGCTATTAGGCACTGGAGGTACTATCTCGCCGGCAAAAAATTCACCTTGCTGACCGACCAGCGCTCAGTTGCGTTCATGTTCAGCAACCAACAGTGGGGCAAAATCAAAAATGATAAAATTTTGAGGTGGAGAATAGAACTCTCCACCTACAACTATGACATCCTGTACTGGCCTGGAAGGCTCAATGAGCCCCCTGATGCCCCCTGACGCACAGCTCGACCGGCTATACGCCCTCCATGCAGATCTCTGCCACCCGGGGGTCACCCGACTTTACCATTTCATGAAAGCCCCGGAACCTGCCTTACTCCCTTGAGGACATCAGGACGATGACCAGGGACTGCCAAGTCTGCGCTGAGTGCAAACCGCACTTCTACCGTCCTGAAAAGGCGCAACTTATCAAGGCCACCCGCCCCTTTGAGCGACTGAGTGTCGACTTTAAGGGCCCCCTTCCCTCCACCGACCGCAATGTCTACTTTCTCAACATAATCGACGAGTACTCGCGGTTCTGCTTTGCCATCCCCTGCCCCGACACCACTGCCACGTCCAACATAAAAGCCCTGCACCAGCTCTTCACTCTGTTCAGATATCCCTGCTATATCCACAGTGATAGAGGGTCCTTGTTTACGAGAGACGAGCTGCACCAATACCTGGTGGCTAGGTGTATTGCTACTAGTAGGACCACGAGCTATAATCCCCGGGGAAATGGACAGGTGGAGAGGGAGAATGCCACAGTGTGGAAGGCCACACTCTTAGCCCTTAGGTCAAAGGGATTGCCGGTCTCTCGCTGGCAGGAGGTCCTCCCCGAGGCACTCCACTCCATCCGCTCCCTGTTATGCACGTCCACCAATGCCACCCCTCATGAGTGACTCTTTTCTTTTCCCAGGAAGTCTGCCACTGGGACCACCCTACCAGCTTGGCTGACGTCCCCAGGGCCAGTGCTGCTCCGGAAACATGCGAGGAGCAATAAATACTCCCCGATGGTCGAGAGGGTTCACCTACTTCATGCGAACCCCCAGTATGCCTACGTGGTCTTACCTGATGGGCGGGAGGACACGGTCTCCATCTGCGACCTGGCGCCCGCAGGAGCACCAGACCCCTACCCCGAACACTCCACGGTGACTATGAACCCCGTACCGACCGAGGTGTATACCCACGAGACACCGCGCACACCAAGCCCTACACAGACTCCTCACGACACTCCCATACTGGGCGCCACACACATGCATGAGGGATTACTGATGCCTAACGGGCTGACACCTCAAGTCAGGCCGGAGCCAGCACAACCACTGTCACCGGTGCAATCACCACTGGTGCTACGTAGATCGCAGCGACAGATTCCACTGCCTGATAGACTTAACCTATAAATATACTTGTAAGAAACTTTGCCCCGTGGGGACTCTCTTTTAAAACAAAGGGGGGGTGAATGTGGTAAACTATGTATACCTGTCTGGACACGCCCCCCCCCGCTGACGGCTCCTGTGGCTCCTCCCACAGACCCCTGTATAAAGGCGATTGGAGGCACTGCTCCTCCCTCAGTCTCCAAGATGTCGTGGTCCCTTTTGCTGCTAATAAAAGCCTATCGTTCACCTCCCGTCTCCGAGAGTTATTGATGGTGCATCACAGACATGAAGCCCGGAGCTGGCCTGGAGCAGTGGAGCAGGCCCACAGCCTCAGCCTTGGTGCATCACATGGTGGTACAAGTCGTCATGTAGCTCACAGGCACAAAGCCCGGAGCAGCCGGAGCAGGCCCACAGCCTCAGCCTCGGTTCATCACACAGTGGTACAAGTCGTCATGGAGCTCACAGACATGAATCCCGGAGCAGCCGGAGCTGGCCTGGAGCAGTGGAGCAGGCCCACAGCCTCAGCCTCGGTTCATCACACAGTGGTACAAGTCGTCATGGAGCTCACAGGCACAAAGCCCGGAGCAGCCGGAGCAGGCCCACAGCCTCAGCCTCGGTTCATCACACAGTGGTACAAGTCGTCATGGAGCTCACAGACATGAATCCCGGAGCAGCCGGAGCTGGCCTGGAGCAGTGGAGCAGGCCCACAGCCTCAGCCTCGGTTCATCACACAGTGGGACAAGTCGTCATGGAGCTCACAGGCACAAAGCCCGGAGCAGCCGGAGCAGGCCCACAGCCTCAGCCTCGGTTCATCACACAGTGGTACAAGTCGTCATGGAGCTCACAGACATGAATCCCGGAGCAGCCGGAGCTGGCCTGGAGCAGTGGAGCAGGCCCACAGCCTCAGCCTCGGTTCATCACACAGTGGGACAAGTCGTCATGGAGCTCACAGACATGAAGCCCGGAGCAGCCGGAGCAGGCCCACAGCCTCAGCCTCAGTACTGTGAAGAGTGGAGGAAGCGTCCTGAAGCATTGAGCAGAACTGGCAAACCGCCTTTTCAATCCATCCAGCCCAAATCTTCCAAATTTTGGGTCATTCCTTGCTCTAAGAGCCACACTCTGCACCTGGACTCTGCCACCACTATCCAGCCCATACCTGACCTTTCCAAATCGACCCAGAGCTTAGATTGATCAGTGCTCTTTCTCGGTTTAGGTGAAAGGGCTTCAAAACTCCTCCACTCCGACTTTTCTCTGCTTCGCATGTCCCGACTCCATCTCGACCATGTCCTGACCTTGCTCCAACCACTTCTCCTTGAACATGCCTCGACTTCTCTCCGCAATGTACTTGAATACTGTCAATGTTCATGATTCAGAGACACTAAACAGCTTGGTTTTGTTTTCTTTGGCAATTTCTGTATATATATAATATGGAGAATATTTGGTCTGGTTACATCGTGGACTGGTTTGGATGCTCCAATACACTGAGGCTGCTGAAAATTGTCTTCTCATCCAGCTCCATCACAGGTACCAACCCTCCCCACCATCGAGGTGGTGCTTCAACAATGTAACATTCATTACTAAGCACCCTCCGTATCTGGGACATGCCCTCTTCTCATTACTACCATCAGGGAGGAGGTACAGGAGACTGAATACCTATGTTTAACATTTTAAGAACAGCTTCTTCCCCTCTGTCATCAGATTTCTGAACAGTTTATGAACCTATGAACAGTATCTTATTATTCCTTTTTTTGACGTATTTCTTTATTTTGTCATTGATAGTAATTTCATGTCTTGCATTGTACTGCTGCTGCAAAGCAACAAGTTTCACATTAGATATCAGTGATAATGGAGTGGTTCTGATTCTGGACCCTCAATGCTGTCTGTGTGGAGTTTGCAGGTTCTCACTGTGACTGGGAGCATTTCCTCTGGGTCACCCGGTTTTCTCTCACATCCCACAGGACCGATCGGTGAACTGAACGTGGTAAATTGCCCCTGGTCTGTAGTTTTGGAGTAGAACCTGGTGGAGTTCAGACTCGGAATGGGAATCAGAATCGGGTTCGGAGTTGGAATTAGGTCTATTATTACTGACTCACTATTGTGAAATTTGTTTTGTGGCAGCACTACAGGCCAAGGTATAAAGTATCATTTTAAGTCACAAAAAATAAAAACAAAGAAACAGATAAAAGTACGGATGGACAGATGGATGGATGGATGAACAGATGGAAGCACTGTTGATGGATGGATAGATGGATGAATGTATGGATGGATAGATGAATGGACGAAGGATGGATGGATGAATAGATGGAGGATGGACGGAAGATGGTTGGACAGTTGGATGGTCAGACGGATGAATGGATGGAATGATGGATGAATGGATAGATGGATGGATGGATGGATAGAGGATGAACAGATGGACAGTTGGATGGTCAGATGGATGAATGGATAGAGGGACGGTTGGATGGAATGACGGATGAATGGATAGTTGGATGAATGGATGGAATGGACAGAGGGATGGAGGTATGATGAATGGATGGATGGTCAGACAGATGGATGGAGGGATGGTTGGATGGACAAATGGATGGATGATAGATACAAGGAGCAAAAGAGGAATAGTGAAGTAGTGAGGCTTCAACTGAATTGTTGAGGCTCCTGAACCTCCTCTCTGATGGAGGGGAATGTAGGGAGATTGGACTGATGGGCTAAAGGGCCTCACCTCTGTCCTATGATAACCAGGCATTACGGTACTGGTCTGCCTGTAGGACGTTTTCTCCGACTAGCTTTCCATGACATGGTTATTTAATCAGTTGGTCTTTCATTTAACTTATTTGGAGATGCAGCCCAGAACACGCTCTTCTGGCCATTCAGTCTGCACTGCACATCAAACCACTGTTTTAACCCTAGCCTAATTACAGGACAGTTTGCAATGACCAATTAACGTACTACCCAGTAGGTCTTTGGGCTGTTGGAGGAAACTGGAGCATCTAGATGAAACTCATATCGTTCATGGGGAGAATATATATAGTCCTTACAGACGACGCTAGAATTGAACTCCAAACACCAACGCTCCAAGCTGTAATAGCATCGTGCTAACCGCTACACCACTGTGACTATGGTAGTATGCTTCCTATCTTTTCCAGCACCATGTCCTGCCCTAGTGATCCACACCGACAAAAGTTTTCTTGAAAACTATAAGGAATAAAAAGATTATGATTCCTCAGGCATTGGGCTCATTCACTTTTGTTGGTACATAAATCACATATGAAAGCGTTTAAATAATTGAACATAAAAACTAAGGTCTTTTATTGGGAATTAAGACAATTACTGGACAAGGATTATTTTAAAATTATGTTAACAGCGGTGAACGATTGACTAGTCTGAGTGGAATGCAGTGTAGAAGGCAGAGGTTAATTTTTCAGAAGTTAAAGAGAGAGTTAGCATTACATAATAAATTTGGCCGAAAGAAACACATGATATTTAAACTCTTCTCTTTATCGTCTCATCGCGTCTGGGTTCCATTGAAACACTAAACTGCAGCAACTAAGAGCTGCTAAATTTTGTGTACAGTACAGTTAATTATAAATTAATGATTATTAAGTGGGAAGCTGGCTGTGTGCTGCTGGAGTTTGTGCTGGCCTCTCACATTAGTGCTGCCCTCCAGTGTTCAGTCAATGGAAGACAAGCTGCATTGTGTTCGTCTCTGTCTGCACTCATGTGAGATGAGGAACTGTTATGTACTTGTTCTTGCAGAAACGTGGCTCCAGGACGACATCCCACGCACAATCAATCTACAGAGCATGACATTCAAGGACTTGGGCGATATTATTATCATCTTAGATATTATTTTCTTTGTAATTATATGTTTTTCTGCAATCATAATTATGTGTACTGTGTGCTGTGTGTGACTGTAGGTACAGTGTTTTGCACTTTGGCCCCACAGGAACACTGTTTCGTTTGGCTGTATTCATGTGTATGGTTGAATGACAATTAAACCTGAACTTAAACACAAGAGATTCTGCAGATGCTGAAAATCCAGAGCAACACACACAAGGTTCCGAAGGAACTCAGCAGGTCAGGCAGCATCTATGGACAGGAATGAACAGTTGACGTTTCAGTCTGAAATCCTTCCTCAGGATTCATTAAGAGGGAAACAGGATATCTACACAGGAACTGAGGAAACTAAGAAACAGTACATTATAGTTAATTATGCAGTACTGTGCAAAAGTCTTAAGTACATATATTTCGTTAGGGTGCCTAAGACTTTTGCACCGTGCTTATTTTCTCAATATGAAGTGGAGAGTGAGTTTGTAAATCTGGTGGGATTTGGGATGGTGAGGGCGGAGTCCTGCAGGAAGGGTGTGGGACAGGTGGCAGAGAAGGAGTGCCAGGGTCGGTGGGGGAGTGGGGTAGTGTGGGTGCAGACACAGCCAGCCCTGAAACGCCAGGCAAGGTCATTTGATTCCAAACAATCGGTTTATTAATCATTACAGAACGCCTCTCTGATGCTTCCTGCTCCATCCCCCCTCCCTTCCCCTTTTCCCAACTGTGATTCCCCTCTCCCTGCCCCCTCCCCACTCTCAGTCACAATAGAGACCCATGTAGAATCAGGTTTATCATCACTCACATATGTCATGAAATTTGTTTTTTCTTGTGTGTGGCAGAAGTACAGTGCAATACATAAAATCACTACAGTACCGTGCAAAAGTCTTAGGTACCCTGGCTATGTTTACATGCCTAAGATGTTTGCACAGTTCTCTAAATTAATTATTATTAAGAGGGAAACAAATAGAAACTCTATTAACCGAAAAGAAAAAAAATTGCTTTGAAATCAATTAAGTGCATGGGCATTTATTGATCCCGTGGGCATTCATACAAATATCAAGTCTTACAGATGCTGTACAGACAGACAGACATACTTTATTGATCCCGAGGGAAACTGGGTTTCGTTACAGCCGCACCGACCAAGAATAGTGTAGAAATATAGCAATATAAAACCATAAATAATTAAATAATAATAAGTTAATCATGCCAAGTGGAAATAAGTCCAGGACCAGCCTATTGGCTCAGGGTGTCTGACACTCCGAGGGAGGAGTTGTAAAGTTTGATGGCCACAGGTAGGAATGACTTCCTATGACGCTCAGTGTTACATCTTGGTGGAATGAGTCTCTGGCTGAATGTACTCCTGTGCCTAACCAGTACATTATGGAGTGGATGGGAGTCATTGTCCAAGATGGCATGCAACTTGGACAGCATCCTCTTTTCAGACACCACCGTCAGAGAGTCCAGTTCCACCCCCACAACATCACTGGCCTTACGAATGAGTTTGTTGATTCTGTTGGTGTCTGCTACCCTCAGCCTGCTGCCCCAGCACACAACAGCAAACATGATAGCACTGGCCACCACAGCCTCGTAGAACATCCTCAGCATTGTCTGGCAGATGTTAAAGGACCTCAATCTCCTCAGGAAATAGAGATGGCTCTGACCCTTCTTGTAGACAGCCTCAGTGTTCTTTGACCAGTCCAGTTTATTGTCCCTTCGTATCCCCAGGTATTTGTAATCCTCCACCATGTCCACACTGACCCCTTAGATGGAAACAGGGGTCACCGGTGCCTTAGCCCTCCTCAGGTCCACCACCAGCTCCTTAGTCTTTTTCACATTAAGCTGCAGATGATTCTGCTCGCACCATGTGACAAAGTTTCCCACCGTAGCCCTGTACTCAGCCTCATCTCCCTTGCTGATGCATCCAAATATGGCAGAGTCATCAGAAAACTTCTGAAGATGACAAGACTGTGTTGTAGTTGAAGTCCGAGGTGTTAAACCTGATGTTAAAGAAATTGTGAGAAATACTCAGTGAGACAGGCAGCATCCGTGGAGAGACAAAGTTAGTGTTTCGGCTAGATAACCTGACATGCGTCATTCACTCGCCCCAAAGTCCAGCCTAACATCCTTTTTGTTCTCTTTGTCCTTCTCCCTTTCTTTGAAATTTAAAACTTCCTTCCTTTTCAATGATTCCCAACTCCGATGAAATGTTTCCAAACTGAAATATTTGCATTTTTTCTCTCTCCACAGATGCTACCTGGCCTGCTGAGTGTTTCCAACATTTTCTATATTTCCTCAACTCCTATAGCATTTTGTGTGTGTTGCTCAAGATTTTATCCGTGGAACCTCTTGTATGTTCTAAGTTTATTGCCACCACTGCAGGACGTGTGTGTGTCGTGGACAAAGAAGCCGGCAGGAAAAGTCATTGTGGGCACGACCCACCCAGTAAACTGCCTTTTGGAAAGTGCTATAGGGCTATTAAACAAAAACCACATCATCTTAGAAGTTTCTTCCCCCAGGCAGTTAATCTGATCAACCATTCCAGTTATCCCCCACCCCCTCTATCTATTATCCCTGTCACTGCACTGTGAACACTGTAAACCACTGTTTATAATGTTGTTTACATTGTAAATACATGCTGGTATTTGTGTATTTATGTACATTTTACTCCCTGTTCAAAGTAAGTTTATTATCAAAGTACATATGTATATGTCATCATACACTACCCAGAGATTCATTTGCTCACGGGCATTCACAGTAGAACAAATAAATACAATAGTATCAATGAAAAAATACACACAAGCACAAACTGACAAGCAAACTATGTGCAAACGAAGACAAACTGTGCAATTACAAAAAAAAATAAATGATCTATATCCATACTTTAACTTCTAGATTTATTTTGTTATCGTTTTTCTATCTTCACAATTGTTCAATGCTGTTTCTGTTGCATGTCGTACCCTAACCATCATACCACAGCAGAGGAATTTATTTATAGAAACATGGAAAACCTACAGCACAATACAGGCCCTTCGGCCCACAAAGTTGTGCCGAACATGTTCCTAGCTTAGAAATTACTAGGCTTACAATTTTACTAAGCTCCATATACCTATCCACGAGTCTCTTAAAAGACCCTATCGTATTCGCCTCCACCACTATTGCTAGCAACCCATTCCACGCACTCACCACTCTCTGTGTAAAACACTTACCCCGACGTCTCCTCTGTATCTACTTCCGAGCATCTTAAACCTGTGTCCTCTTGTGGCAACCATTTCAGCCCTTGGAAAAAGCCTCTGACTATCCACACGATCAATGTCTCTCATCATCTTATACAACGCAGAACAGGCCCGCACTGTCAGCAACCCACCAATTTAACCCTAGCCTAACCACAGGGCAATTTACAATGACCAATTAACCTGCTAACCAGTATATCGTTGGACCGTTGGAGGAAACTGGAGCACCCAGAGGAAACCCACATGGTTTGGGAGAGGTTGTACACACTCCTTACAGACGGTGCCAGAATTGAACTCTGAACTCCAGAACACGCTGAGCTGTAATAACATCACACTAACCCCTACGCTAGCTTTGCGCCCAGTACCCAATTCAAGTAACTGGACAGCATATAGTGAATAAAGTTGATCCTCGATCCTTCTTTGACAAAGCTATTCAGATTTGTGAACCATTTAAATGGAGCAAATATGGGAAAGGAAGTTTTCCGTGACAGGAAGGCACAGACTGAAGGGAAGAAACAGGGTGTCTTGAAGGAAATTCTTATACACTGTAAGTTGTTGTGGCTGGAACCTTAAAGCTGTCATAGCTGGAGGCAGGAGCAGGGTAGTTATGGGGACAAGCTTCCACTACCTATTAAATGCCCTCACTGGGGTGTGTCTCAAATACACTCTGACAACCAAGTCCAGCTCCTGGCCATCACGTGTGGCTTAGCGACTGAACGCAGCGGAACAGTTTCTACTGACAGGAGAAGGGACGAAGGTAAGTTGGTGGTGCCTTACAACCAGTCTCTTTGGGCAGAAGGGGTTCTTCAGCCGGGATTGGCAGCTCACCTAGGTCAAGGAAACCTCTGATTTCAAACCTCCGCTGCCTTGTGGCTATACCCACTCATGGGGAAGGTTTTGGGTGTAAACACCGGGGGGAAAATCTGAAGCTGGAGTTCCAAAGACAGTCCTGCTTTGAGTTCAACGTTGACTGGCAACTCCTGCGATGCTGCTGGAGCCAAACTGCACCGGTCTCTGCCATTCCTGTGGGTTCATCAGCTGCGCAGGCAACAACTTACTGTCCAGATCGAACTACCCTGGTGTGCAAACCGGCTGTGGGACAGCCTGGACGCAACATTCGCGTTCAAACCAGACTAACGGAGGGCTTCTGGGATTGGGAAAGGAGATCCAGAGTGGGTGTTGGAAATATTGTAGCAACTTGTCAGTGAAAACCGGATAAAGATTTGATGGGATTAACATCACTGCACCGAGCCACACAATAGGACCAGTCACAACGCTCTACCACAGAGCACAGGTACAAGGGGCTGATTTACCTCCTTCTGCGTTGCATTGTTCTGTGAATTGCACATTTGTAATCTAAGATCTGCAGTCTCTTTAGAAGGATAGGCAGGCAGTTGAATCCGAATTGGTCCCACATGTTAGCAGTGTTCAGTGTGGAGGTGTGATTTATATCCTTCTATGCATTCAGAACATTTATTTGTTTAGACCTATCGTACAGGTCAAGACTTCACCGAATAAAATTGTGAAAAACATTAACTGCTCTGGAGATCTGAAGGATAAGATAAAGCCTAGGTTATGTACATGACTGAGCCCTCTGCCAGAACTGCAGCTCAGTGTTTATGTAACCAGAACAATGTATCTAGTATTGTTAAATTGTTTTGGCCACGATAACCAAACTAGATTAGTCTAGTTAAGTGTGTCAGTGGGCAATGGTCCTCGAGCAGTCTATTTACAGCGAGCTGCCAAACAGCAATGTATAGCAGTTTTTACAATGAGCCAATTCTCTTCTGCCAATTGTACATGTTGAAACAGTTGCTGAAATCGGAGCACTTAAAAATAAATTTCCTCTGATTTGCTTGCAAAGGGTATTTGACAGAGCTCTGTGGTAGTACTCAGCCTTGCAAATTTGGCAATACGGTACTGTTTGCAACGTGTTCTGTAGTCGTTAGCGTTTGAAAGACAACCCCGGCGCGCAACAGTAGCACAGCTTGGTTAGCGCAACGCTATTACGGTTCTGGCTGCAGAGTTCAGAGTTCAGCGCCCGCCTCTGCCTGTAAGGAGTTTGCACGTTCTCCCTGCGAAAACATGTGTTTCCTCTGGACTCCCCTATAATCCAGAGACAGATCGTTTAGCAGGATAATTGGTCATTGTAAATTGTCCTGTGATTGAGCTAGAGTTAAATAGGTGGGTAGCTGGCTGGAGCAGCTCATTGTGTCAGAAGGGCTTGTTCGTCTAAATAAATAAAAAAAAAGACTGACTCACTAAATCATCGTGTCATGGAAAGTCATTTGGAGGAAACTTCCCAAAGGGGAATCAGTCCAATAATGCCTGGTTGTCAAAGGATTCGAATGAGACCTTTCAGCCCATCAGCACAATCTGATGGTCAGTCACTTACCCACACTAATCTCCCCTCCCCTTCCCATTCATGGCACTTCCATCAAGGAGGACGTGCGGGAGGCTCAACAATTCAGAAACAACTTCTTCCCTTCTGCCATCACATTTATAACCAGTCCATGAACCCATAAACACAGCAACGCTATTCCTTGTTTGCACCATCTGTGAATCCATCTATCCATAAACCCGTCTGTCCTCTGTCCATCCATCCATCCGTCTACCCATTCGTCCATTCGTCCATCCGTCAGTCCGTCCTCTGTCCATCCATCCATCCGTCCACCCATTCGTCCACCCGTCCATCCATCCGTCCATTCGTCCACCCGTCCATCCATCCGTCCATCCGTCCATCCGTCCATTGATATTTTATAACTCGCCCTGTAATGCTGCCACAAAACAAATTTCACAATAGTGTATCAGTAATAATAAACCTAAATCTAATTTTGATTCCGAGTCTGAACTTCACCAGGTTCTACCCCAAAACTACAGACCGGGCAATTTCGGTATTGGTAGAGGCAGGTTCGGTATTGTCATTTATTGGATAGGTATATGGACAGGAAAGGAATGGAGGGTTATGGGCCGAGAGCAGGTCGGCGGGACTAGGTGAGAGTAAGCATTTGGCACGGACTAGAAGGGCTGAGATGGCCTGTTTCCGTGCTGTAATTGTTATATGGTTATATGGTTATAATTTACTACATCCAGTTCACCGATCAGTCCTGTGGGATGTGAGGGAAAACCGGGTGACCCAAAGGAAATGCTCCCAGTCACAGTGAGAACCTGCAAACTCCACACAGACAGCACTGAGGGTCCAGAATCAGAATCACTCCATTATCACTGATATCTAATGTGAAACTTGTTGCTTTGCAGCAGCAGTACAATGCAAGACATGAAATTACTATCAATGACAAGATAAAGAAACACGTCAAAAAAAGGAATAATAAGATACTGTTCATGGGTTCATAGACCGTTCAGAAATCCAATGGCAGAGGGGAAGAAGCTGTTCTTAAAATGTTAGATGTGTGTCTTCCGTCCCCTGATGATAGTAATGAGAAGGCGGCATGTCCTAGAGAGGGAGGGTGCTTAGTGACAGATGCCACGTTGTTGAGGCACCACCTCGACAATCTTCGGCAGCCTCGGTGTCTTGGAGCCTCCAAACCAGTCCATGATGTAACCAGACCGAAAGTTCTCCATATTATATATACTGAAACTGCCAAAGAAAACAAACCCAAGCTGTTTAGTGTCTCTGAATCAGGAACACTACATCTTTATTCATTCTTTACACCATTTTAATTGTCATGTGTGCATCAAAGCATACAGCGAAATGCATTGTTTTCATCAACAGCCAACACAGTCTGAGGATGTTCTGGGGGCAGCCTGCAAGTGTCTCCCTACTTCTGGAGACGATACAGCATGTTGACAAGTTACTGACCTCAACCATCCACTGTCGCTGACAAGCAACACGCACAACAGGAAGGTAACTGTGTTGTAATATTTCTACCACATGACTGGGGCTGTTACGCAGACAAAAAATACTGTGCAATAGTCTTAGGCACATGCAGTGCCTATAAAACGTTTCCGCCCCCCCCACTCGGAGGTTTTCATGTTTTATTGTTTTACAACTTTGAATCACAGTGGATTTAATTTGGATTTTTGTGACACTGATCAACAGAGAAAGACTCTTTTGTGTCAAAGTGAAAACAGACCTCTACAAAGAGATCTAAACTAATTACAAATATAAAACACAACATAATTGATTGCATAAGTATTCACCTCCTTCAAGTCAGTATTTGGTAGATGCACCTTTGGCCTCTATCAGCTTTGTACATCGGGACACTACAATTTTTCCCCTTTCTTCTTTACAAAACTGCTCAAGCTCTGTCGGATTACATGGTGATTGTGAGTGAACAGCTCTTTTAAAATCCAACCATAAATTCTCAATTGTCTCTGTTGCTTTTAAGCCATTCCTGTGTACCTTTGGCTTTATGTTTGGGGTCATCGTCTTGCTGGAAAACAAATCCTCCCCCAAGTCGCAGTTCTCTTGCAGACTGCATCAGGTTTTCCTCCAGGATTTCCCTGTATTTTGCTGCATCCACTTTACCCTCCACCTTCACAAGCCTTCCAGGGCCTGTTGCAGTGAAGCATCCCCACAGCACGATGCAGCCACCACCGTGCTTCACGGTAGGGATGGCGTGTTGTTGATGATGTGTGATGCTTGGCGTACACCAAACAGAACATTTAGTCTGATGGCCAAAAGGCTCAATTTTGGTTTCATCAGACCATAGACCCTTCTTCCAGCTGAGATTTCACGTGAGTTTTTTTCAGCAATGGCTTTCTCTTTGCCACACTCCCAAAAAACTGTGACTGGTGAAGCACCCGGGCAACAGTTGTTAAATGCACAGTCTCTCCCATCTCAGCCACTGAAGCTTGTAACTCCTCCAGAGCTGTCATAGGTTTCTTGATGGCCTCCCTCACTCGTCCCCTTTCTTACACGGTCACTCAGGTTTTGAGGACGACTGCTCTAGGTAGATTTACAGCTGTGCTATATTTCTTGATAACTGACAACTGTACACCAAGGGATATTCACAGACTTGGAAATGTTCTTGTATCCATCTCCTGACTTTTTACTACAATCAATTGAAACACCTTGACTTCACACAGGTGATCTCCATTTAACTAATCATTTGACTCCTAAAGCCAATTGACTGCACCAGTGATGATTTGATGATATTAAAGGAGATGAACACTTATGCAATCAATTGTGTTTTACATTTATAATTAATTTAGATCACTTTGTAGAGATCTGTTTTCACTTTGACACAGTGAAAGTTGATCTGTGTCAAAAAAGCCAAATTAAATCAGTTGTGATTTAATGTCGTAAAACAATAAAACATGAAAACTTCCAAGGGAGGGGTGGTTGAATACTTTTTATAGGCACTGTGTATTTAGCAAGGGTGCCTAAGACTTTTGCATTGTTTGTAAATCTAGCAGGAGCAAATGATGCTGGGAATGGTGCGGCTGGAGTACCGTGGGAGGTGGTAGAGTGCCAGGGGAGGGGGGGGGGGGGGTTACATGGGTGCAGGCACACCCCAGGCAAGATCATTTGATTCCAAACAATCGGTTTGTTGATCTTTACAGAATGTCTCTCTGGTGTTTTCAGCCCCCTTTCCTCTCCCTTCTCCTTTTCCCAACCACGATTTCCCCCTCCCTGCCCCCTTCCCACTCTCAGTCCACAATAGAGACCCATATCAGAATCAGGTTTATCATCACTCACATATGTCATGAAATTTGTCATCATTATGTGCCACGTTGTATGACGTGGGCAATCTTGGTCTCTTGACCATGATTGTTCTTGGCAATTTTTCTACAGAAGTGGTTTGCCATTGCCTTCTCCTCAGCAGTGTCTTTACGAGATGGGTGACCCAACCATCATCAATACTCTTCAGAGATTACCTGCCTGGTGTCAGTGGTCACATCAGGACTTGTGATGTGCACCAGCTGCTCACACGACCATCCACCACCTCCTCCCATGGCTTCATGTGACCTTGCTTGGGATGGGGGTGCTAAGCAGGTGCTACAACTTGCCATAGGGTGACCCTGCTGACTAGAGGAAGGAAGGAGTGCCTTACAGCTTCTTTGGTAAGGAAGGATCTCCATCTTGCCACCCCAAAGTTACTACAGAACTTTTCAGAAGTCTTAGGCACCCTAGGTGTATATACTTTTACACAGCCCTGTACTTTCAACAACGTGAGAATTCGGGTGAAATTCAAAGCAGCGCAATAGAGTAGCGGTTCGTGTAACGCTATCACAGCACAAACGCCCCAGGTTCAATTCGGCCACTGTCTGCACGTTCTCACAGTGATGCGTGCGTTTCCTCCCGCATTCCAGAGATGTACAAGTGAGAGGGTTCATTGATCACAGGGGTGAAATCGGGTGGTGTGGGCTGGAAGGGCCCGATACCGCATTGTGTCTCTAAATAAACAAACATCGCAGAAGAAGAATAGCAAGGTTGCATTCTATCAACGGACTTCATGTCTGAAAAAAACCTCCAATTAAAAAAGGATGTGCCTGACAGAAAATCAATGGAAATCTAGTCATACAGTGGCTGCTAGAAGAATGAGAGAGAATCTGAAGAACTGAGCACTGATCTTTGCTAAAACATCACATACAAGACGTTGGTGAGGCCTAATTTGGAGTATTGTGGGCAGTTCTGCTCACCCACCTACAGGAAAGATGTAAATAAGATTGAAAGAGTGCAGAGAAAATTTACAAGGACGTTGCCAGGACTTGAGGACCTGAGTTATAGGGAAAGGTTGAAAAGATTAGGACATTATACTCTGGAGTGCAGGGGAATGAGGAGAGATCTGATAGAGGTGTACAAAATTATGACAGGCATAGATTGGGTGAATGGAAGCAGGCTTTTTCCATTGAGGTTGGGTGAGACGAGAACTGGAGGTCATGGGTTAAGGGTGAAAGGTGAAATGTTTATAACAAACTTGTGGGGGAATGTCTTCACTCAGAGGGTGGTGAGAAGTGGAATGAGCTGCTATTGGAAGTGTTGGATGCAGGTTTGATTTTAACATGTAAGAGAAGTTTGGATAGGTACATGGATGGGAGGGGTATGGAGGGCTATGGACGGGTTTAGGTCCATGGGACTAGGCAGATCAATAGTTTAGCATGAACTAGATGGGCCAAAGGCCTGTTTCTGTCTCTAGTGTTCTATGATTCTATGACTATCATGCCAATGACTGTAAGATCTATAGCTTCTTCTTTTCAGAGTTTTTAAAGGAATTGAATAAACATATTGGGTAAAATCATTTACAAAGTTTATTTTGAAATTGTTCATAAATCTACTAATTCTGACATGTTCAGTTTAATTTACTGAACTTTTAAATGTGGTCCAATTATTTTCTTGTTGTTTTCCCAGGGTTTCCTCTTGGCGATAGAGCACCCTGCACGGCGTCGTGCATTGTGGATTCCTCACGACCGAGTGAGTGCAGGAAGGTGGTGAAGGGTTGTTCAGAGAGAACGGCAAGAAGCTGGCGTTCAGACAGTTCTCTGAACGTCCTTGAAGGTGACTGTGGAAGCGGACGGGGCAGAAGGCAAGAGAATGGAGTTGAGAGGGATAATAAATCAGCCATGATGGAACGGTGCACAGACTCGATGGGTCGAATGGTCTAATTCTGCTCCTACGTCTCATGGCCGGGTGAATGTTAGAATCTAGAACACAGAACATTACAGCCCTTTGGCCCACAATGGAAGGTCAAACCTTTACCCTACTCCAAGATCAATCTAACCCTTCCCTCCCACAGATTCCTCCATTTTTCTATCATCCATTTATTAAAAATCCTAATGTTTCTTGTGGCCTTTGCCACCACTCCTAGTGGCGTGTTCCATGCACCCACCACTCTCTGAGTAAAAAATCCTACCCTAACACCCCCCTATACTTCCCTCCAGTCACCTTAATATTTTGCCCATTTGCATTGGCCATTTCCACTCTGGGAATAAAGGTGTTGGCTGTGCATGAAAACTCTGTGTATTGAGCTGCCCTGCCCGATCATTCCACATGTATTTACATCGAGGGAGTAAAGAGAAAACAGAATGCAAGATATAGTGTCGGGATGTGGTCGATTGGGAGATTAAGAGTTCATCGTTAGTGCATGAAAGGCCTGTTCAAGCATCTGACAGAGTCTGACAGCAAGGATGCAGAAGCTTTAGAGAGAGTGCAGTGGAGATTACCAAGATGCTCCCCGGATTAGAGAGCATGTCCCATGAGGAAAGGATGTGTGAGCTAGGGTTTTTTCTCTTAGAATGAAGGATGAGAGGTGACTTGATAGAGGTGTACAAGATCAGAGTAATAGATCAACTGGACAGCCAGAGACTTTTCCAAGGGTGGAAATGGCTAACAATTTGAAGCAGATTGGGGAATATCATAGGTAAAAAAAGGTGGTGCACGTGTGGATCATGCTGCCAGGCGTGGAGGCAGATACGTTAGTGTCATTTAAGAAACTCTTAAGATAGGACAGACAGACAGACATACTTTATTGATCCCAAGGGAAACTGGGGTTCGTTACAGTCGCACCAACCAAGAATAGTGTAGAAATATAGCAATATAAAACTATAAATAATTAAATAATATTAAGTAAATTATGCCAAGTGGAAATTGGTCCAGGACCAGCCTATTGGCTTGGGGTGTCTGACACTCCGAGGGAGGAGTTGTAAAGTTTGATGGCCACAGGCAGGAATGACTTCCTATGACGCTCTGTGTTGCATCTTGGTGGAATGAGTTTCTGGCTGAATGTACTCCTGTGCCTAACCAGTACATTATGGAGTGGATGGGAGTCATTGTCCAAGATGGCATGCAACTTGGACAGCATCCTCTTTTCAGACACCACCGTCAGAGAGTCCAGTTCCACCCCAACAACATCACTGGCCTTACGAATGAGTTTGTTGATTCTATTGGTGTCTGCTACCCTCAGCCTGCTGCCCCAGCACACAACATGTGTGATAGCACTGGCCACCACAGCCTCGTAGAACATCCTCAGCATCGTCCAGCAGATGTTAAAGGACCTCAGGCACGTGGAAGGTAGAAAATTGGAGGGTTACGAGGGTTAAAGGTCAGAATGAAGGGCCTGCACTGTTCTGTAGTGCTCTATGACAGTAATAAACCAATTCGGATTCCACCTTTAGCGAACTGGTTCTTTATTGGAACTGGCAGCTAATGTGCACAGACTGCTGGTTAAATTGGAAAGAGCTCAGAAGAGCTTTACGACTCGAGGGCCTAAGTTCTAGGGAGAGGTTGGCCAGTCCAGGTGGATCACAGGAGAATGACGGGAGATGTTACAGAAACCTTTAGAGTGATGAAAGGCAGAGATAAAGCACACAGTAGAAGTTTTTTCCCCAGGGTAAGGGAGTCCAAAACTAGGGGGTATGGATTTAGGGTGAGAGGCCAAAGGTTTAAAAAGAAACTAAGGTGTAACTTTCCCACACAGATGATGGTAAGGATATGGAACAAGCTGGAAGAAGTAGTTGAGGCAGGCACAATAGTATCATTGAAGATGCACTAGGTTTGGTAGATGGAGAGGAGACACTTGGAGGGATAGGAGCCATGTACAGGAGATTGGGACTAACTGGGTAACGGATGCATCGATCATGATCTTTCAAGAATCACTTGATTCTGGTGGCATGGTCCTAGAGGACTGGAAGTTTGCAAATGTCACTCCACTCTAAAAAGGGAGGAAGGCTAAAGAATGAAATTATAAGCCAGTTAGCCTAACCTCAGTGGTTGGGAAAGTATTGGAGTCTATTACTAAGGATGAGATTTTGGGATACTTGGAGACTTGAAGAATAAAATAAGTCAAGGTTAGCATGGTTTCTGAATCTTGCCTGACAAATCTGTTAGAGTTCTTTGAGAAAGTAACCCACAGGGTAGATAAAGTGGATGTCATTTACTTGGATATTCAGAAGGCATTTTCTGAGGTGCACGACACAACTTAGCAAGATAAAATCCTATGGCATTACAGGACAGATACTGGCATGGATAGAGGAATGGCTGACAGGCAGGAGGTAGTGAGTGGGAATAAAGGGGGTCTTTTCTGGTTGGCTGCCAGTGACTAGGGGTGTTCCTCAGGGGTCAGTATTGGGACCACAGCTTTTCACATTGTTTATCAATGAATTGGATAATGGAATTGATGGCTTTGTGGCAAAGTTAGTGGTTCATACAAAAATAGATGGAGGGGTAGGTAGTGCTGAGGAAGCAATGTGATTGCAGCAGGACTTAGATAAATTGGAAGAATGGGCAAAAAAAGTGACAAAAGGAACATTAGTGCGGACTATTATCTAAATGGGGAAAAGGTTCAAACATCAGAAGCGCAGAGGGACTTGGGAGTCCTCGTGCAAAACTCCCAGAAGGTTAATTTACAGGTTGAGTCTATGGTAAAGAAGACAAATGCAATGTTGGCATTTATTTCAAGGGGAATAGAATATAAAAGGAGATAATGTTGAGACTTTATAAGAAACTAGTCATACTGCACCTGGAGTATTGTCAACAGTTTTGGGCCCCATACCTCAGAAAGGATGTGTTGTCATTGGAGAGAGTCCACAGGAGTTTCACAAGGAAGATTTCAGGAATGAAGGGGTTAACGTATGAGGAGCGTTTGGCAGCTTTGGGCCTGTACTCACTGGAATTTAGAAGAATACGGGGGGATCTCATTGAAACCTACTGAATGTTGACAGGACTGGATAGGGTGGATGTGGAGAGGATGTTTCCTATGGTGGGTGTATCCAGAACTAGAGGGCGCAGCCTCAAAATTGAGGGGCGATCTTTTAGAACAGAGGTAAGAAGGAATTATTTTAGCCAGAGAACAGTGAATCTGTGGCATGCTTTGTCACAGACTGCAGTGGAGGCCAAGTCCGTGGGTATATTTAAGGTGGAAGTGGATCGTTTCCTGATCAGTCAGGGGATCAAAGGATATGGCGAGAAGGCAGGTGTATGGGGTTGAGTGGGATCTGGGATGAGCCATGTTGAAATGGCAGAGCAGACTCGATGGGCTGAATGGCCTAATTCTGCTTGTATGTCTTATGGTCTTATGGACACCATGGTCAGCACGGACTGGATGGGTTGAAAGGTCTCTATCTATGCTGTATTTCTCTTTGGCACTAAGCTGGGCATGGATACTGGCCTACAAACAAAGAAAATTAATCTGATTTCAACCGCTCTTTAATTGCCACAATTCAGTCTCACCCTATCAAGGATATTCACTTTATAATATCCATCTCCCTCCCTCCATTCTCTGTCACCAGAATTCCCTGTCCCAGCTCTGATGAAGGGTCCCGACACGAAACATTCACTTGCTTTCTCTCCGCTACCTCAGAAGCAATTGTCCAGCTGAGAACAGACTCTTCCATATCATCAAACAGCAGGCCCGCTGATATTCAACCAGACTTACCATACTGTAACATGAAAGTGTCAATAAGTCAGAATCAGATTTAATATCACTGGCATATGTCATGAAATTTGTTGATAAATCTGTGTTTGAAGATGTCTGGTACGGAGGGACCATTGCACAGGACCAGAAAAAACTGCAGCAAGTTGTAAACTCAGCCAGCTCCATCAAGGGCACGCAGCATCCAGGACACCTTTCAAAGGCGATGCCTCAAAGAGCCAACATCCATCATTATGGACCCAATCACGCAGGACATGCCCTCTTCTCAGTGTTACCATGGAGGAGGAGGTACATGGAGACACACACTCAACAATTCAGAAACAGCTTCTTCCCCTCTGCCATCAGATTGCTGAATGGACAATGAACCCATGTACACTACTTCACTGTTTTTGCTCCCTTTTTGCACTATTTGTGTAATTAAAAAATATATATATATGTATACTTATTGTAGTTTATAGTTTTTATGATTATGTATTGCAATGTATGTACTGCTGCCCATCATCTCCCTCTGGTTCTCCTCCTCCTTCTCTTTCTATCATTTTCCGCTCTCCTCTCCAGTCAAATTCCTTCTTCTTCAGGCCTTTACCTTTTCTATCTACCACCTCCCAGCTCTTCTGTCTCTCTCTCCCCCTCTCTCTCTCACACACTCACAATGCCTTCATTCATTTAGTAATTGTTTCTCTGAATCCCATCCAAGTCACTGTTGGCCTACGTTAAAGGCACCCGAAAGGAGACTTGAAGCAACCTCTTGCACAACCATGTTAGCCCAGCTTGGAGTAACTTGTACTGGTCATGTGGCTTCCAGACGAAGCCTCAAATCTGATTAGTTTTGATGGCGCCAGCTTGGAAGCCCTCTCTGGGCCATCAGTAATCAATCACACGCAGGCCCTTCCCCTCTCTCCTCAGGAACTGAAGGGACACTCATCAAGTCCACGTTCATTGTTTCCTCTTCCACTGTGTATTAAATTACAATTATTGTAAACATTTCACAAAAAGATTAAAAAGAATATTGTCTATTTTGGCCCCAGGCAGGAGACAGCTTGTTCAAATCTGCAGGATTTGTTGCTTGTTGAATGATGACAAAATGTTAGGCTGCTGCAAGTGTGGATTTCTGTAGCGCCTAATATTAAACACATCCACTGATATCCTGCTTTACTTATTATTGATATATTCTTCAAAGTTCAGAGTAAATGTGTTATCAAAGTACATATAAGTCACTATATACAACCCTGAGATTCATTTTCTTGTGGGCATACTCAATAAATCTACAGAATAATAACCATAACAGATTCAATGAAAGACGGTCCAGTTGGGGCATTCAACCAGAGTTCAGAAGACAACACACTATGCAAATACAAATGAAGAAATATTATTAATAAATACACAATAAATATCAAATCCATGAGGTGAAGAATCCTTAGGAATGAGTCCATAGGTTGGTGGAACAGTTCAGTGTTGGGATGAGTGAAATTGAGCGAAGTTATCCCCTCTACTTCAAGAGCCTGGTGGTTGAGAAGTAATAACTGTTCCTATTCTTACAGAGTCTGAATTAATCAGACAGCTTCCAGCACTGACCAGATGTCCTTTGGTGTTAGAATATAGAACATAGGACTTACCTCTGACATCTGCCCTGTAGTTTCCTCCAATCAACTTAAAATTATTTATTTAGTGATACGGCACAGAGCCTCAACCCCTGACAGCCCCGATTTGATCCTAGCCTAACAATAGGACAATTTACAATAACTGATGACCCCACTAAATGGTACATCTTTTGGACTTTGGGGGAATGTGGAGGAACTGGAGAAAACCCAGGGAGGATATACAGAGACTCCTTACAGAGGATGCTGGGAATAAACTCCAAGCTCTGACAATTCAAGCAGTAATAGCATTGTGCTAATCGCTATGCAACCACAGTGCCCCAAATTATGCCACCTTGTATTAAACATTTCCATCCTGGGAAAAAGTCTCAGGCTGTCTACTCGATCTATGCCTCTTAGCATCTAGTACATCTCTATCAAGGCACCTCCGCCCTAGCTTGCTCAACCTATCTTCTTAAGACCTGCTCTCTAATCCAGGCCCTGTCCTGGTAAATCTCCTCTGCACCCTCTCTAATCCAGGCCCTATCCTGGTAAATCTCCTCTGCACCCTCTCTAATCCAGGCCCTATCCTGGTAAATCTCCTCTGCACCCTCTCTAATCCAGGCCCTGTCCTGGTAAATCTCCTCTGCACCCTCTCTAATCCAGGCCCTATCCTGGTAAATCTCCTCTGCACCCTCTCTAATCCAGGCCCTATCCTGGTAAATCTCCTCTGCACCCTCTCTAATCCAGGCCCTGTCCTGGTAAATCTCCTCTGCACCCTCTCTAATCCAGGCCCTATCCTGGTAAATCTCCTCTGCACCCTCTCTAATCCAGGCCCTATCCTGGTAAATCTCCTCTGCACCCTCTCTAAAGCTTCCACATCCTTCCTATAATGAGATGGCCAGAACAGAGCCTGTACTGTACCGTGCTGTACTGTGCAAAAGTCTTACGCGCGTGTGGTAAACTATGTGTATACCTGTCTGGACATGCCCCTCTGCTGACTGCTCCTGTGGCTCCTCCCACAGACCCCTGTATAAAGGCAATTGGAGGCACTGCTCCTCCCTCAGTCTCCAAGATGTCGTGGTCCCTTTTGCTGCTAATAAAAGCCTATCTTTTGCCTCCCGTCTCCAAGAGTTATTGATGGTGCATCAGCGCGTATATATAGCCAGAGTGCCTAACACTTTTGTTCAGTACTGTATTCGTCAACGTGGAGCAGAGAATGAGTCTGTAAATATGGTGGGAGCAAAGGATTTTGGAAATGGCGAGGGTGGAACACCGCGGGAGGGGTGTGGGACAGGTGGCAGAGAAGGAGTGCCAGGGGTGGGGTTTGACACGGGTGCAGACACACCCAGTCATGAGACACCAGGCAAGGCCATTTGATTCCGAACAATTGATTCATTGATCATTAGATAATGTCTCTCTGGTGCTTCCAGCTCCCTCCTCTCTCCCTTCTCCTTTCCCCAACCATGATTCCCTCTCCTTGTTTTATGTTCAATGTTCTATGTCCTGTGTTCTATGTCCTGTGTTCTGTGTTCTACGTTCTATGTTCTGTGTTCTATGTCCTGTGTTCTGTGTTCTACGTTCTATGTTCTGTGTTCCATGTTCTATGTTCTGTGTTCTATGTCCTGTGTTCTGTGTTCTACATTCTATGTTCTGTGTTCTGTGTCCTGTGTTCTGTGTTCTGTGTTCTATGTTTGGGCCAAGTATTGGGTCAGAGGCTTTGTAGCAATTCTGTGAAGAGGTTAAAGTTCTGTAGAAACACGAGGCATTTGATGCATCTCCAGAAAACCCACCTAGTGCCTCCAAAAGATAAAGATCTAAACCCAGTTTTCTGGACGACTTTTATCCTCCGGTTCAGTCCCATCACTCTCACACAGGCCTCATCTGTCACTGGGACATTATTTTCAGAAACATCTGAACCGACCGTATGAAGGACATGAGACACATGCAGAGCTGGAATGAGAACAAACAAAAGGCAAAGAGGAAAAATGTGGTTTTAAATTGTGCTTCTTTAATGATGTTGCTAGGATCAAATTCCTAAATCCCCAGCCTCAATTAGTGTAATGTAAAAGAACTTTGCAAGGGAAGGCTGCACGCTTCCCGCCAAATAGTTTGTGTCATGCGTTCCTTATTTTCCACCTTTGATCCTGACTGAAGTACTTGGAATAATTGTCTGAGTTGGTATTTAGCCTCTGTACCTCTGTTATACCTTTGTGTACTCAGACGTTGTATTGAAAGCTTTCTATTCTCATATGTACCCCTTGATGCAAGAGTAGAAGTTGAAAACCTGTCAAAGTTACATTTCATTGATTACATACTCAATATCGCAATGGTCTTCCAACCTCGCAGCCACCCAGAGCCCCCATCCCCTCCCTCTTGTCATTCTGGATTTGAATTCTCGGGAGAAGATGTTATTAAACCAGAAAGAGTACAGAAAAGATTTGCCAGGATGTTGCCTAGACATGGGCACCTGAGTTACAGGGAGAGATGGTGCAGACTGGGACTTTATTCCATGGAATGTAGGAGATAGAGGGGTGATCATGAGGGGAATAGACAGGGCAAAAGCACATAATACCCCAGGGAACAAGGGAACTAAAAACAAGAGAACATAGGTTTAAGGTTAGAGACGAGAGATTTAAAGGAGACATCCATGACCCAGAGGGTGGTGTGTAAATGGAAGAAGTTGCCAGAAATAGGGGCTGAGGAGGCCACATTAGCAACATTTAAAAGCAATTTAGGTATGTACGCGGATTGGAGGGGGTTGGGGCAATGGTGGGCCAAACATGGCAGATGATTTGGTTATTTTTATTGTCATGTGTTCTGAGAAATGGTGAAAACCATGTCGCCTATACTGTTCATACAGATCAGATCGCAGTGCATCGAGGTGGAACAAGTAAAACAATAACACAATAAAGTGTAACAGTTAAAGAGAGAGTGCAGTGCAGGTGAATAATAATCTGCAACAACATTACGAGGTAAGTTGTGAGACCAAGAGTCTGTCTTACTGTATGAGAGGTCTGTTTGATAGGCTTGTAACAGTGAGGTAGAACGATCCGTGAGCCTGGTTCTACGCGCTTTCAGGCTTTTGAAACCTCTGTGTCTTTGATGAAAGATAGGATTGGCTTTATGTGTCACATGTGCATTGAAACTTACAGTGTACGTGCCAAATCGAAACAGCAGCGATTATGCTGGGGACAGTCTACGTTTCTGCCACCAGCACAGCATGGCCAGAATTCACTAACCCTAACCCATGGGAGGAAACCAGGGCGCCGGGAGAGTTTGACATTGAATCGGGAAAACTGCACCGTGCCCAGACGGAAAATGAAGCATGGCTTTTTAACCTTGTGTTGTCTCCTGTGGCAGTGGTGCAGAACTCCACAGACAGAGGGGTCACCCGGGAGTGGGGTGTGGAACTAAAGATCGCTGGTGCTCTGCTCATTGACCACCCAGACCGCACCTAGAGGAGACCACGGTGTGGAAACCAAATGCAGTAGACTAGACTGGGAGAATGAATCACTATTTCAACATCCCACTCCCACTGTGACCTTTCCTTGTGACCATGCGGGCTGTGGGGTATGGGAGCTGCAAAGCATCAAACTGCAAGACCCTACAGAGGACAGTAAGAACCACCAAGAGGATCATGGTGACATTTACCGGGAGAGTTGTAGATGAAGGGCCAAAGCATTGAACCACTCATCCCACAAGCTTTTTGACCCTCTACCGTTAGGAATGGGGTACAGGAGAATCCGGACTAGGACTAGGAATGTTCCTTCAGCTTCTTCCCTCAGACCCTGTGTGGTAAACTACATATACCTGTCTGGACACGCCCCCCCGCCCCCCGGCTGACTGCTCCTGTGGCTCCTCCCACAGACCCCTGCTGACTGCTCCTGTGGCTCCTCCCACAGACCCCCGCTGACTGCTCCTGTGGCTCCTCCCACAGACCCCCGCTGACTGCTCCTGTGGCTCCTCCCACAGACCCCTGCTGACTGCTCCTGTGGCTCCTCCCACAGACCCCCGCTGACTGCTCCTGTGGCTCCTCCCACAGACCCCCGCTGACTGCTCCTGTGGCCCCTCCCACAGACCCCCTGCTGACTGCTCCTGTGGCTCCTCCCACAGACCCCCCGCTGACTGCTCCTGTGGCTCCTCCCACAGACCCCCGCTGACTGCTCCTGTGGCTCCTCCCACAGACCCCCGCTGACTGCTCCTGTGGCTCCTCCCACAGACCCCCTGCTGACAGCTCCTGTGGCTCCTCCCACAGACACCCGCTGACTGCTCCTGTGGCTCCTCCCACAGACCCCCGCTGACTGCTCCTGTGGCTCCTCCCACAAACCCCCTGCTGACTGCTCCTGTGGCTCCTCCCACAGACCCCCGCTGACTGCTCCTGTGGCTCCTCCCACAGACCCCCGCTGACTGCTCCTGTGGCTCCTCCCACAGACCCCCGCTGACTGCTCCTGTGGCTCCTCCCACAGACCCCCGCTGACCGCTCCTGTGGCTCCTCCCACAGACCCCGGTATAAAGGCGATTGGAGGCACTGCTCCTCCCTCAGTCTCCAGGATGTCGTACGGGGATCTCTTGCTGCTGTCTGCTCTCTTCCAGCGAATAAAAGCCTATATCTCGCCTCACGTCTCCGAGAGTTATTGATGGTGCATCACCCTGCCACCACCGAGGTCTCGTCACTAGGACAGCGAGCTGTTTACTGCTTACCTGTGCTGCACTGTACTAGATGCATTTTGAATTCTATTTTATTCATTTATTTATGGTCATAGTTCATGTGCTCTTTGTGATATGTGTTATTGTGGGTGCACCGTGGTCTGGAGGAACATCTTTTTGTTTGTATATATGTACAGTCAGGCGACAATGAACTTGAACTCTCCCCCTTGCCCCGGTGCTGTGATTTCCTTCCATATTCCAGTGACCACAAGAACATGTACCACTGAAGCAGAATTAGGCCATTCAGCCCATAGAGTCTGTTCCACCATTCAATCATTGCTGATTTTTTTTCAACCACTTTCTCTGTAACCCTTAACCCCCCTCAGCCAATCAAGAACCTATCAATCTCCGCCTTGAATATACTCAATGACTTGGCCTCCACAGCTGTCTGCGGCAATGAATTCCACAGAGGTTCGCCTCCTCATGTCTGTTCGAGCACAGTCGGAGGATGTGCCGGGGGGGGGGGGGGGGCAGCCTGCAAAATATCACCGTGCTTCAGACATTAATATGGTATGTCCACAACTCACTAACTCTAACCTGAACGCCTCTGAAATATGAAATAAGAAGCTGGGAGGTGATAGGCAGGAAAGGTAAAGGGGTGAAGAAGAAAGAATCTGATAGGAGAGGAGAGAGGATCCTGGGAAAAGGGAAGGGGGGGGGACCAGAGGGAGTGCGTCGGGCAGGTGAGGAGAAGAGAAGGGATGAGAGGGAACCCAGACTGGGGGATGGGAAAAGAGAGAAGGAGGAAGGGGGTGAAATCACCAATAGTTCGAGAAATCGATGTTCATGCCATCAGGTTGGAGGCTACTCAGACTGAATATAAGGTGTTGCTCCTCCAATCTGAATGTGGCCTCATCGTGACAGTAGAGGAAGCCATGGACAGACGTGTTAGAACGGTCAATGTCAATGGTATCATTTCCAAGGGCTGAGTTAGGATTCCGGAAGTCAAGGCCCATTGGTCAGAGACCTGTGTCTGTGAGTCTCTGTGAGTCTGCGGTGGGCATTGAAAGCCCATTACCTGGAAGCCTGGGTCCATTGGAGGCCAAAGATGACCTACACTGTGGTTGGAGGACTGTGTACGTGTGACAGTGGGAGGAAGGATGGGGGCCTGTTTCGCTGTTGTTGTTTTGTTACTTGTATTCAGTGTTACTCTGCCGAGCATTGTGGGTATGCTATGTTGGCACTAGAATGTGTGGCCACACTTGTGGGCCGCCCTCAGTGTGTTGGCCGTTGACCCAAACGGCGCATTTCACTGATGTTAACAGCGTGAGACCATGTACAGGTAATAAATACACTGAAATATTCAGCTTGAATCTTGGAACGGGAGTTCGTCTGTGGTGTTGTTTGACATGGACTCATTGAGGGTAAGGGTTTGAGCCTGCTGTGTTTAAACATAAACACAAGAGATTCTGCAGATGCTGGCAATCCAGAGTGACACACAAAATGCTAAAGGAATGATGCACCATCAATAACTCACTCTGAGACGTAAGAAGCGAGATATCGGCTTTTATTGACTGGAAGAATGAACAACACTACATCCTGGAGAATGAGGCCGGGCTCAGGCCTCAATCGCCTTTATACAGGGGTCTGTGGGAGGAGCCACAGGAGCAGTCCAGACAGGTATATGTAGTTCACCACAAGGAACTCAGCAGGTCAGGCGGCATCCACAGAAACGAGTTTTGAGCCAAGACCTTTCACCTGGACTCATCTGCGGAAAGGAATAGAGTCGATCTTTCGGGCCTGAGTCCAGATGAAGGGTTGGCCTGAAACATCGACTCTTTATTCTTTTCCATGGGTGCTGCCTGTCCTGCTGAGCTCCTCCAGCATTCCCAGTGTGTGTGTTACTCTGTGTTTAAACTTATCAGAGCAGCAGAATATTTCAGAACCTCTTAGAGGTGTCAATATCTCTGAGGATCTATCCCGGACCCAACATATTGGTGCAGTTACAAAGAAGGCACGACAGTGGCTATATTTCATTAGGAGTTTGAAGAGATTTGGTATGTCACCAAAAACACTCGCATATTTCTACAGATATACTGTGGAGAGCATTCTGACTGTCTGCATCACCGTCTCGTATTGGGGGGGGGGTGGTGGGTGGTTTACTGCACAGGATTGAAATAAGCTGCGGAGAGTTATAAACTCAGTCAGCTCCATCATGGGCACTAGCTTCCGTAGTATCCCGGACATCTTCAAGGATCAATACCTCAAAAAGGCGGCATCCATCATTAAGGACCCCCATCACCCAGGGCATGCCCTTTTCTCATTGTTACCATCAGGAGGGAGGTACAGAAGCCTGAAGACACACACTGAGTGATTCAGGAACGGCTTCTTCCCCTCTGCCATCCGATTCCTAAATGGACAATGAACCCATGAACACTACCTCACCATTTTTAAAATTTCTATTTTTGGACTATTTATTTAATTTAACTATATAATTTAGGTAAGTAACTATTTACTTACTGTAATCCGCAGTTCTGTCCTCTATTATTATGTATTGCATTGCACTGCTGTCACAAAGACAACAGATTTCACAACACGTGCTGGCAATATTCAGCCTGATTCTGATTCTGATTACTTCCAGAGGGGACTAAGTGACCAGAGATGAATATGAAATGTGTCTTTATTGCCTTTAAATACCACAACAGCTAAACAGAACAGAGGGATAAATGTTTACGTCTGAAGTGTGAATTGGAAGATTTGGCTGGCTGTTTTGCAGCCGCTGAGGCCTCACACTCCCCGAGCCTTTCCTTTGCCAAAGTAAGCTTCCTGTCATTGTCACTGGGGCTGACCTCTGCCTTCCTCTGAGTGCCTCAAAGAGCAGACAGCCACGAGCCCTGACAGTCACGCCTTGGGCAGTGCGCAACATTCCCTGGCCCGTTTCTTGGTGCTGAGGTCAGGCATATCCGTCAGCAGTTTCCTCAGTCACAGACCACACCTGGGAAACTTACGGTGCAAAGCAGACCCCTCCAACACAATTCCTTTCCGTAAAATGTCACAGTGCGCTGCTGTCAGTAACTTTCACTTTGTTCTGCATCCTCAGAGTCAAAATTCAAAGTGAATTCAGTATCAAAGTGCATAAATGTAACCATATACAACTCTGAGATTCGTTTTCTTGTGGGCAGTCAGAGTAAATATAAAAAACAATGAAAGACAGCTTAAAACAGGACAAACAACCAATGTGCAAAAAACAACACACAGTGCTAATACAAAAAGAAATATTAATGATGATAATTAAGTAATTAATATTGAGAACGTGAGATGAAGAGTCCTTGAAAGTGAGTCCATAGATCGTGGGAACAGGTCAGTGATGGGGTGAGTGATGTTATCTCCTCTGGTTCAGGAGCCTAATGTTTAAGGGGTAATAATTGTTCCTGCACCTGGTGGTGCAGGTCCTGAGGCTCCTGATGGAAATGTCACATTGTGTTGCTGTCAGTAACTTCCACTTTGTTCTACGTTCTGTGATTCAACTCAGAGATGTTTAGGATCAAAGGGGAATAATGTCCCTTTATTGTCATGTCTTGACATTCACGTCCTCTTGTATAAAATATGCAAGACTTCCACCGACGCAGTCACAGATCTTCCCAGCTGGACACAGGGAGCATGGTTCTCTCACTGAAGAGATCAGAACCAGGAACCTGGTCATGGGCACCAGCCTCCCCAGCATCGAGGACTCCTTCAAAGGCTGATGCCACAGGTAGGCGGTATCCATCATTAGGGACTCTCATCACCCAGGACATGCCCGAGGAGGTACAGGAGCCCGAAGACACACACTCAATGTTCCAGGAACAGCTTCGTCCCCTCTGCCATCAGGGAGGAGGTACAAGAGCCTGAAGACACACACTCAATGTTTCAGAAACTGCTTCTTCCCCACCACCATCAAATTCCAGAATGGACAATGAACCTGGCCATGAACACTACCTCACTATTTTGCTCTCTTTTTGCACTATTTATTTAATTTAATTTTATACTGTATACACATATTTTTAATAGTAATTTACAGCTTTTTATTATTGTGTATTGCATTGTCCCGCTGCCACCAAACAACACATTTCAGGACATATGCCGGTGATATTAAACCTGAGTCTGGTTCTGAAGACCCACACTCAGTGATTCAGGGACAGATTCTTTATCCCTGCCATCAGCTTTCTGAATGGCGAATGAACCTACCTCACTGTTCTCTTTTACACAATTTAGTTTTTGTAAATTACACTCATTTTTATGCATTGCAAAATCAGCAACTTTCCTGACAGATGTCAGTGGTATTAAACCGGATCCTGAATCTGATCTGAAGACTTGGACTGGAGCACGACAGGCGAACCTCTCTCCGGGGGAAGTGTGAAGGAGCCGAGTCGAGCAACGCCTTGCACACGTCAGGCACGCTGTCGCACTTTCGCCCACATCCACTGCACATCCTTCTTCATCGGGTGTTGAGGTGATGAAAGGACCGTTGCCAGATCCGGTGGAAAACGTGTAACATTGCACCAACCTCAACAATGACCTCAACTCAGACACATTCTCGGGTTTCTGAGCAGGTTAAATGGCCTTTAATTTTCCTTTTACAAACTATAAATCACACACACACACACACACACACTCACACACACACACACACACACACACACACACACACACACACACACACACACACACACACACACACACACACACACACACACACACACACACACTCACACACACACACACACACACACACACACACACACAATCTCACCTGAAGCCTGAAGATAAACACGCTCAACGTTCCAGGAACACGTTCTTCCCCTTTGCTATCAGATTTCTGAATGGACAATGAACCCATGGACATTACTTCACTACTTTTTGCTTTCTATTTACACTATTTATTTAATTTAATCATTTTATATATAAAATATGTACATCTCTGAGGCTGAAGTATGTAGGACATTCCAATGTATCAACAGCCGCAAGACAGCAGGGCTGGATGGCATCCCAGGGCGCATCCTCAAAAGTGTGTGCTGAACAGCTGGTTGGCGTGTTTACGGACATTTTTAATCTCTCCCTCTCCCAGTGTGCAGTGCCCTTCTGCTTCGAATCATGCATCGTTGTCCCTGTACCTAAGAAAACCAAGGTAGCATGCCTGAACGATTGGCGCCCTGTCACACTCACCTCAATTATAAGTAAATGCTTTGAGAGGCTGGTTAAAGACTACGACTGTAGCGTTCTACCACCCACACTGGACCCCCTACAATTCACCTACCATCCGAACCAATAACACCATAGCACCAGCACTACACACCATCCCCACTCACCTGGAGAAGAGGGATACATATGTTAGAAAGCTGTTCCTGCACCACAGTTCAGCATTCAACACCATAGTTATCTCTAGACTTGACAGGAAGCTCAGAGATCTTGGCTTGCACCCCACTTTGTGCAGCTGGAACCTAAACTTCCCATCAGATCGACAACAGGTAGTAAGGATGGACTCGCTCACCTCTGCCCCTCTGACCCTCAACACAGGTGCCCCCAGGGTTGTGTTCTGAGTCCCTTTGTCTACTCCCTTTACACCCATGACTGTGCTGCCACACACCTCCAATCTGCTGATCAAATCTGCAGATGACATGACTTTGTTCGGCCTTATTTCTAGCGGTGACGAGACAGCCTACAGAGGAGAGGTTAAAACCCTAACACAGTGGTGTCAAGATAACAACCTCTCCCTCAATGTCCAAAAACAAAAGAGCTGATCGTGGATTACAGGAGGAATGGAGACAGGCTCACCTCGATCAACATCCATGGGACTGTAGTTGAGAGGGTGAGTAGTTCCAAGTTCTTCGGTATACATATCAGCAAAGATCTCACCTGGACTGTACACACCGGCTTTGTGGCAAAAAACAAAGCACAACAGCTTCTCTTCCACCACAGGTGACTCAAGAAGTTCAGCATGAGCCCCCAAATCCTCAAGATCTTCTACAGGGACACCATGGAGAGCATCCTGACTGGCTGTATCACTGCCTGGAATGGGACTGGCATCATCTTTGATCGCTGAGCACTGCAGAGAGTGCTACAGACAGTCCAGTGCATCTGTGGATGTGAACTTCCCTCCACTGAGGACACTTACAGCAGCAGGTGTGTAAAGAAGGCTTGGAAGATCATCGGTCACCCCAGTCAACCCAACCATAAACTGTTTCAGCTGCTTCCGTCTGGCAAATAGTACTGCAGCGTTAAAACCAGGACCAACAATCTACGGGACAGCTTCTTTCTACAAGCCGTTGTACATTGCAACAAAGTCATAATGCAAGGATTTTTACACCCACATGTTGTGGGATGGATGTAAGATTTAAATAAATTCTAATTCAAAATACAAATAAATATATAAATTTATGTATATATAATATACATAAAAGCTATAAGTGACAAAATAAGTATATATATTGTAATTGAGTAGTTTTATTATTATGTTCTGCAGCCGCAGAACATCAAATGTCACAACGTATGCCGGCAACGTGAATCCTGATTCTGATTCAGATTCGCAAGATTTGGAATCTGATTTAGAAAGACATTGGCTTCTGGTTCATTTTATATGATGTAAGTGCAAGCCATCCAGAACCCCTGCGTTGCTTTCAGAACAGCGTCCTGACACAAGTGGCCATCAGATACTGTCCACGGCAGCCTGGAAGAGATTGAACCCCACAGGCAGGAGAGGAAAGCCCCACCTGCCACCTGCACGTTGCTATTTGACTACAGTCAGCTGTAGGCATGCATGAAGCATACCCAATGTTGGAAACACCTTTTCTCCAGACAGCTCCGGGTACATGTCCTGGGACGCAGAGCCATAACCTACTGAATATTGAAAGGCCTGGCTAGAGTGGATGTGGAGAGGATGTTTCCTAAGTGGGGGAGTCTGGACTAGAGGGCACAGTCTCAAAATGCAATGACGTCCCTTTAGAATGGAGATGAGGAGGAAATTCTTCGCCAGAGGGTGGTGAGTCTGTGGAATTCATTGCCACAGATGACAATGGAGGCTAAGTCATTGAATGTATTTAGGTGGAGGTTGATAGGTTCTTGATTAGATAAGGGCTCAAAGGTTATGAGGAGGAGGCAGGAGAATGAGGTTGAGAGGGATAATAAATCAGCCATGATGGAATGACAGAGCGGGTTCGATGGGCCAAATGGCTTAATTCTGCTCCTGTGTTTTATGGTCTCATGGTCTAAATGTTGCTTACTATCTACAGTTCTCCTTCCTAGACAGGCATTCAGTGATGGCCCAAGTGAAGAGAGAGACACAGGCATGGAATGAACTGTACGCTGAGGTTTAATAAGAGCTTCAGAACAAAGGAAAATCATAAATGCCAGACAAACAGGGCCGATAGTTAAAAACTGTCAAACTAACTAAAACCTAATGCCATCACTACAGCTCAAAAGCAGTAATCTAGAACTAAATTAACACGGCTTTGTTAACAGCACAGTAGAGTAGAGGGCAGTACAGTAGAGGAGAGGGCAGCACAGTAGAGGAGAGGGCAGCACAGTAGAGTAGAGGGCAGCACAGTAGAGTAAAGGGGCGGCACAGTAGAGGAGAGGGCAGCACAGTAGAGTAGAGGGCAGTACAGTAGAGTAGAGGGCGGCACAGTAGAGTAGAGGGTGGCACAGTAGAGGAGAGGGCGGTACAGAAGAGTAGAGGGCGCCACAGTAGAGTAGAGGGTGGCACAGTAGAGTAGAGGGCGGCACAGTAGAGTAGAGGGCAGCACAGTAGAGTAGAGGGCAGTACAGTAGAGTAGAGGGCAGTACAGTAGAGTAGAGGGCGGCACAGTAGAGTAGAGGGCGGCACAGTAGAGGAGAGGGCGGTACAGTAGAGTAGAGGGCAGCACAGTAGAGTAAAGGGGCAGCACAGTAGAGTAGAGGGCAGCACTGTAGAGTAGAGGGCAGCACAGTAGAGTAGAGGGCGGTACAGTAGAGGAGAGGGCAGCACAGTAGAGTAGAGGGCAGCACAGTAGAGGAGGGGGCGGCACAGTAGAGTAGAGGGCGGCACTGTAGAGTAGAGGGGCGGTACAGTAGAGTAGAGGGCAGCACAGTAGAGTAGAGGGCGGCACTGTAGAGTAGAGGACAGCACAGTAGAGTAGAGGGCAGCACAGTAGAGTAGAGGGCGGCTCAGTAGAGTAGAGGGCAGTAAAGTAGAGTAGAGGGTGGCACAGTAGAGGAGAGGGCAGCACAGTAGAGTAGAGGGCAGCACAGTAGAGGAGAGGGCAGCACAGTAGAGTAGAGGGCAGCACAGTAGAGGAGGGGGTGGCACAGTAGAGTAGAGGGCAGTAGAGTAGAGGAGGGGCTGGCACAGTAGAGTAGAGGGCAGTAGAGTAGAGGGCGGCACTGTAGAGTAGAGGGCAGTAAAGTAGAGTAGAGGGTGGCACAGTAGAGTAGAGGGCAGTACAGTAGAGTAGTGGGCAGCATAGTAGAGTAGAGGGCGGTACAGTAGAGGAGAGGGCAGCACAGTAGAGGAGAGGGCAGCACAGTAGAGTAGAGGGCGGCACTGTAAAGTAGAGGGCAGTACAGTAGAGTAGAGGGCGGCACAGTAGAGTAGAGGGCGGCACAGTAGAGTAGAGGGTGGCACAGTAGAGGAGAGGGCGGTACAGTAGAGTAGAGGGCAGCACAGTAGAGTAAAGGGGCAGCACAGTAGAGTAGAGGGCGGCACTGTAGAGTAGAGGGCAGCACAGTTGAGTAGAGGGCGGTACAGTAGAGGAGAGGGCAGCACAGTAGAGTAGAGGGCAGCACAGTAGAGGAGGGGGCGGCACAGTAGAGTAGAGGGCGGCACTGTAGAGTAGAGGGGCGGTACAGTAGAGTAGAGGGCAGCACAGTAGAGTAGAGGGCGGCACTGTAGAGTAGAGGGCAGCACAGTAGAGTAGAGGGCGGCTCAGTAGAGGAGGGGGCTGCACAGTAGAGTAGAGGGCAGTAAAGTAGAGTAGAGGGTGGCACAGTAGAGTAGAGGGCAGCACAGTAGAGGAGAGGGCATCACAGTAGAGTAGAGGGCAGCACAGTAGAGGAGAGGGCAGCACAGTAGAGTAGAGGGCAGCACAGTAGAGGAGGGGGTGGCACAGTAGAGTAGAGGGCAGTAGAGTAGAGGTGGGGCTGGCACAGTAGAGTAGAGGGCAGTAGAGTAGAGGGCAGCACAGTAGAGTAGAGGGCAGCACAGTAGAGGAGAGGGCATCACAGTAGAGTAGAGGGCAGCACAGTAGAGTAGAGGGCAGTACAGTAGAGTAGAGGGCAGTACAGTAGAGTAGAGGGCGGCACAGTAGAGTAGAGGGCAGCACAGTAGAGGAGAGGGCATCACAGTAGAGTAGAGGGCAGCACAGTAGAGTAGAGGGCAGTACAGTAGAGTAGAGGGCAGTACAGTAGAGTAGAGGGCGGCACAGTAGAGTAGAGGGCGGCACAGTAGAGGAGAGGGAGGTACAGTAGAGTAGAGGGCAGCACAGTAGAGTAAAGGGGCAGCACAGTAGAGTAGAAGGCAGCACTGTAGAGTAGAGGGCAGCACAGTAGAGTAGAGGGCGGCACAGTAGAGGAGAGGGCGGTACAGTAGAGTAGAGGGCAGCACAGTAGAGTAAAGGGGCAGCACAGTAGAGTAGAGGGCGGCACAGTAGAGGAGAGGGCGGTACAGTAGAGTAGAGGGCAGCACAGTAGAGTAAAGGGGCAGCACAGTAGAGTAAAGGGCAGCACTGTAGAGTAGAGGGCAGCACAGTAGAGTAGAGGGCGGTACAGTAGAGGAGAGGGCAGCACAGTAGAGTAGAGGGCAGCACAGTAGAGGAGGGGGCGGCACAGTAGAGTAGAGGGCGGCACTGTAGAGTAGAGGGGCGGTACAGTAGTGTAGAGGGCAGCACAGTAGAGTAGAGGGCGGCACTGTAGAGTAGAGGACAGCACAGTAGAGTAGAGGGCAGCACAGTAGAGTAGAGGGCGGCTCAGTAGAGTAGAGGGCAGTAAAGTAGAGTAGAGGGTGGCACAGTAGAGGAGAGGGCAGCACAGTAGAGTAGAGGGCAGCACAGTAGAGGAGAGGGCAGCACAGTAGAGTAGAGGGCAGCACAGTAGAGGAGGGGGTGGCACAGTAGAGTAGAGGGCAGTAGAGTAGAGGAGGGGCTGGCACAGTAGAGTAGAGGGCAGTAGAGTAGAGGGCGGCACTGTAGAGTAGAGGGCAGTAAAGTAGAGTAGAGGGTGGCACAGTAGAGTAGAGGGCAGTACAGTAGAGTAGTGGGCAGCATAGTAGAGTAGAGGGCGGTACAGTAGAGGAGAGGGCAGCACAGTAGAGTAGAGGGCAGTAAAGTAGAGTAGGGGGCGGCACAGTAGAGTAGAGGGCAGCACAGTAGAGGAGAGGGCGGCACAGTAGAGTAGAGGGCGGCACTGTAAAGTAGAGGGCAGTACAGTAGAGTAGAGGGCGGCACAGTAGAGTAGAGGGCGGCACAGTAGAGTAGAGGGCGGCACAGTAGAGTAGAGGGTGGCACAGTAGAGGAGAGGGCGGTACAGTAGAGTAGAGGGCAGCACAGTAGAGTAAAGGGGCAGCACAGTAGAGTAGAGGGCGGCACTGTAGAGTAGAGGGCAGCACAGTTGAGTAGAGGGCAGTACAGTAGAGGAGAGGGCAGCACAGTAGAGTAGAGGGCAGAACAGTAGAGGAGGGGGCGGCACAGTAGAGTAGAGGGCGGCACTGTAGAGTAGAGGGGCGGTACAGTAGAGTAGAGGGCAGCACAGTAGAGTAGAGGGCGGCACTGTAGAGTAGAGGACAGCACAGTAGAGTAGAGGGAAGCACAGTAGAGTAGAGGGCGGCTCAGTAGAGGAGGGGGCTGCACAGTAGAGTAGAGGGCAGTAAAGTAGAGTAGAGGGTGGCACAGTAGAGTAGAGGGCAGCACAGTAGAGGAGAGGGCATCACAGTAGAGTAGAGGGCAGCACAGTAGAGTAGAGGGCAGTACAGTAGAGTAGAGGGCAGTACAGTAGAGTAGAGGGCGGCACAGTAGAGTAGAGGGCGGCACAGTAGAGGAGAGGGCGGTACAGTAGAGTAGAGGGCAGCACAGTAGAGTAAAGGGGCAGCACAGTAGAGTAGAGGGCAGCACTGTAGAGTAGAGGGCAGCACAGTAGAGGAGAGGGCGGTACAGTAGAGTAGAGGGCAGCACAGTAGAGTAAAGGGGCAGCACAGTAGAGTAGAGGGCGGCACAGTAGAGGAGAGGGCGGTACAGTAGAGTAGAGGGCAGCACAGTAGAGTAAAGGGGCAGCACAGTAGAGTAGAGGGCAGCACTGTAGAGTAGAGGGCAGCACAGTAGAGTAGAGGGCGGTACAGTAGAGGAGAGGGCAGCACAGTAGAGTAGAGGGCAGCACAGTAGAGGAGGGGGCGGCACAGTAGAGTGGAGGGCGGCACAGTAGAGTAGAGGGCAGCACAGTAGAGTAGAGGGCGGCACTGTAGAGTAGAGGACAGCACAGTAGAGTAGAGGGCAGCACAGTAGAGTAGAGGGCGGCTCAGTAGAGTAGAGGGCAGTAAAGTAGAGTAGAGGGTGGCACAGTAGAGGAGAGGGCAGCACAGTAGAGTAGAGGGCAGCACAGTAGAGGAGAGGGCAGCACAGTAGAGTAGAGGGCAGCACAGTAGAGGAGGGGGTGGCACAGTAGAGTAGAGGGCAGTAGAGTAGAGGAGGGGCTGGCACAGTAGAGTAGAGGGCAGTAGAGTAGAGGGCGGCACTGTAGAGTAGAGGGCAGTAAAGTAGAGTAGAGGGTGGCACAGTAGAGTAGAGGGCAGTACAGTAGAGTAGTGGGCAGCATAGTAGAGTAGAGGGCGGTACAGTAGAGGAGAGGGCAGCACAGTAGAGTAGAGGGCAGTAAAGTAGAGTAGGGTGCGGCACAGTAGAGTAGAGGGCAGCACAGTAGAGGAGAGGGCGGCACAGTAGAGTAGAGGGCGGCACTGTAAAGTAGAGGGCAGTACAGTAGAATAGAGGGCGGCACAGTAGAGTAGAGGGTGGCACAGTAGAGTAGAGGGTGGCACAGTAGAGGAGAGGGCGGTACAGTAGAGTAGAGGGCAGCACAGTAGAGTAAAGGGGCAGCACAGTAGAGTAGAGGGCGGCACTGTAGAGTAGAGGGCAGCACAGTTGAGTAGAGGGCAGTACAGTAGAGGAGAGGGCAGCACAGTAGAGTAGAGGGCAGAACAGTAGAGGAGGGGGCGGCACAGTAGAGTAGAGGGCGGCACTGTAGAGTAGAGGGGCGGTACAGTAGAGTAGAGGGCAGCACAGTAGAGTAGAGGGCGGCACTGTAGAGTAGAGGACAGCACAGTAGAGTAGAGGGCAGCACAGTAGAGTAGAGGGCGGCTCAGTAGAGGAGGGGGCTGCACAGTAGAGTAGAGGGCAGTAAAGTAGAGTAGAGGGTGGCACAGTAGAGTAGAGGGCAGCACAGTAGAGGAGAGGGCATCACAGTAGAGTAGAGGGCAGCACAGTAGAGGAGAGGGCAGCACAGTAGAGTAGAGGGCAGCACAGTAGAGGAGGGGGTGGCACAGTAGAGTAGAGGGCAGTAGAGTAGAGGAGGGGCTGGCACAGTAGAGTAGAGGGCAGTAGAGTAGAGGGCGGCACTGTAGAGTAGAGGGCAGTAAAGTAGAGTAGAGGGTGGCACAGTAGAGTAGAGGGCGGTACAGTAGAGGAGAGGGCAGCACTGTAGAGTAGAGGGCAGTAAAGTAGAGTAGAGGGCGGCGCAGTAGAGTAGAGGGCAGCACAGTAGAGGAGAGGGCGGCACAGTAGAGTAGAGGGCGGCACTGTAAAGTAGAGGGCAGTACAGTAGAGTAGAGGGCGGCACAGTAGAGTAGAGGGTGGCACAGTTGAGTAGAGGGCGGTACAGTAGAGGAGAGGGCAGCACAGTAGAGTAGAGGGCAGAACAGTAGAGGAGGGGGCGGCACAGTAGAGTAGAGGGCGGCACTGTAGAGTAGAGGGGCGGTACAGTAGAGTAGAGGGCAGCACAGTAGAGTAGAGGGCGGCACTGTAGAGTAGAGGACAGCACAGTAGAGTAGAGGGCAGCACAGTAGAGTAGAGGGCGGTACAGTAGAGGAGAGGGCAGCACAGTAGAGTAGAGGGCAGAACAGTAGAGGAGGGGGCGGCACAGTAGAGTAGAGGGCGGCACTGTAGAGTAGAGGGGCGGTACAGTAGAGTAGAGGGCAGCACAGTAGAGTAGAGGGCGGCACTGTAGAGTAGAGGACAGCACAGTAGAGTAGAGGGCAGCACAATAGAGTAGAGGGCGGCTCAGTAGAGGAGAGGGCAGCACAGTAGAGTAGAGGGCAGAACAGTAGAGGAGGGGGCGGCACAGTAGAGTAGAGGGCGGCACTGTAGAGTAGAGGGGCGGTACAGTAGAGTAGAGGGCAGCACAGTAGAGTAGAGGGCGGCACTGTAGAGTAGAGGACAGCACAGTAGAGTAGAGGGCAGCACAGTAGAGTAGAGGGCGGCTCAGTAGAGGAGGGGGCTGCACAGTAGAGTAGAGGGCAGTAAAGTAGAGTAGAGGGTGGCACAGTAGAGTAGAGGGCAGCACAGTAGAGGAGAGGGCATCACAGTAGAGTAGAGGGCAGCACAGTAGAGTAGAGGGCAGCACAGTAGAGTAAAGGGGAAGCACAGTAGAGTAGAGGGCGGCACTGTAGAGTAGAGGGCAGCACAGTAGAGTAGAGGGCGGTACAGTAGAGGAGAGGGCAGCACAGTAGAGTAGAGGGCGGCACAGTAGAGGAGGGGGCGGCACAGTAGAGTAGAGGGCGGCACTGTAGAGTAGAGGACAGCACAGTAGAGTAGAGGGCAGCACAGTAGAGTAGAGGGCGGCTCAGTAGAGGAGGGGGCGGCACAGTAGAGTAGAGGGCAGTACAGTAGAGTAGAGGGTGACACAGTAGAGTAGAGGGCAGCACAGTAGAGTAGAGGGTGGCACAGTAGAGGAGAGGGCAGCACAGTAGAGTAGAGGGCGGCACTGTAGAGTAGAGGGTGGCACAGTAGAGTAGAGGGCGGTACAGTAGAGTAGAGGGCGGTACAGTAGAGTAGAGGGTGGCACAGTAGAGGAGAGGGTGGCACAGTAAAGTAAAGTAGAGTAGAGGGTGGCACAGTAGAGTAGAGGGCAGCACAGTAGAGGAGAGGGCGGCACAGTAGAGTAGAGGGCAGTACAGTAGAGGAGAGGGTGGCACAGTAGAGTAGAGGGCAGCACAGTAGAGTAGAGGGTGGCACAGTAGAGTAGAGGGCAGCACAGTAGAGTAGAGGGCAGTACAGTAGAGTAGAGGGCAGTAAAGTAGAGTAGAGGGCAGTACAGTAGAGGAGAGGGCAGCACAGTAGAGTAGAGGGCAGTAAAGTTGAGTAGAGGGCAGCACAGTAGAGTAGAGGGCGGCACAGTAGAGTAGACGGTGGCACAGTAGAGTAGAGGGCAGCACAGTAGAGTAGAGGGTGGCACAGTAGAGTAGAGGGCTGTACAGTAGAGTAGAGGGCGGCACTGTAGAGTAGAGGGTGGCACAGTAGAGTAGAGGGCTGTACAGTAGAGTAGAGGGCGGCACAGTAGAGTAGAGGGTGGCACAGTAGAGTAGAGGGCGGCACAGTAGAGGAGAGGGTGGCACAGTAGAGTAGAGGGCAGCACAGTAGAGTAGAGGGCGGCACAGTAGAGTAGAGGGCGGCACAGTAGAGTAGAGGGTGGTACAGTAGAGGAGAGGGCGGCACAGTAGAGTAGAGGGCAGCACAGTAGAGTAGAGGGCAGCACAGTAGAGGAGGGGGCGGCACAGTAGAGCAGAGGGGCGGCACAGTAGAGTAGAGGGCAGCACAGTAGAGTAGAGGGCAGCACAGTAGAGTAGAGGGCAGTAAAGTAGAGTAGAGGGCAGCACAGTAGAGTAGAGGGCGGCACAGTAGAGTAGAGGGCGGTACAGTAGAGGAGAGGGCGGCACAGTAGATTAGAGGGCAGCACAGTAGAGGAGGGGGCGACATAGTAGAGTAGAGGGCAGCACAGTAGAGTAGAGGGCGGCACAGTAGAGTAGAGGGGCGGCACAGTAGAGTAGAGGGCAGCACAGTAGAGTAGAGGGCGGCACAGTAGAGTAGAGGGCGACACAGTAGAGTAGAGGGTGGCACAGTAGAGTAGAGGGCAGCACAGTAGAGTAGAGGGCGGCACAGTAGAGTAGAGGGCAGCATTGTAGAGTACTAGTCAGTATTTAACTCGTCCCTGTGCTTTGATTCAGACATGACAAGACTGACAGAAAGGAAGAGAATTAAATACAATCACAAATAAACCCTAATTGGCTAGAATGTGTTAATTCCCACGTGTGTGATTGCCGTCTTCTTTCAGCTGCCTGCCTGCGAGAGCACCCAGACTCCAGAGCCGTATCTGTGGTTGTGACATGGTCATTAGACATCTCACCAGCTGTGTGATAGATCAGTGTAACCAAAGAAAGGCTCAAAGAATCTCTGCCTCTCACAAATATTAAATTTGCATTTCTTGAAACATGCTTTATCCTGGTTTGAGTATCAGGAATGCATGAACTCATCTAATATTCAGCATTTTAAAATAAATCTGTAATATTTTTCCTTCCCTGGTCCAAACCAATCCACAAAATGCCCTTGCCTTTGTGAATCAACGCAGATGAACCTTTCCAATGGGAGATCAGATCAGATTCACTTATTTATCGCACGTACCTCAAAACATACAGTGAAATGTGATGTGCTGGGGACAACCGGCAAGTGTCACAGCATTTTCCAGCGCCAACACTGCACGCCCACAATGTTCAGCACAACAAAGGTCACAGGTCAAAGTAAATTTTTGATCAAATTCCTGTGCAAAAACCTCACTAGGGTGCCTCAGACTTTTACAGTAAAGTAGTAATTTTATGTATTGCACTGTACTGCTGCCACAAAAAAAAAACAAATTTCATGACAAATGTGAGTGATGGTAAACCTGATTCTGATATGGGTCTCTATTGTGGACTGAGAGTGGGAAGGGGGCAGGGAGGGGGAAATCGTGGTTGGGAAAAGGAGAAGGGAGAGGAAAGGGAGCAGGAAGCACCAGAGAGACATTCTGTAATGATCAATAAACCAATTGTTGAGAATCAGATTACCTTGCCTGGGTCTCAGGGCTGGTTGCATCTGTGCCCATGCCACCCCCATCTGACCCACACCCCTCCCGCAGCACTCCACTCTCACCATTCCCAACATGGTTTGCTCCTGCCAGAATTGCTCCTACAAACTTGCTCTCTGCTCCACGTTGACAAATACAGTACTGTGTTAAAGTCTTAGGCACCCTGGCTATATATATGTACCTAAGACTTTTGCATCGTACTGGGTGTCACTACATAGTACCCGTAGATGCGTTTTCTTGCGGGAGTTCACAGCAAATAGCTCAATCTCTTCACAAACCTTTGCATTTTGTTGTTAATCATGAGCTTGAGTTCAACAGTTGAAGCTTTTTTGTTGCCGTAATACACAGAATAGGAACAGGCCCTTTGGCCCACAGTGTTGTACCAAACCAATTCAATTAAAAGATTCAAAATGCATTTCTTATCAAAGAATGTTGAGATTTGTTTGCTCACAGGCAGCCACAAAGCGAGAGACCTGAAGGAACCCGATTAAAGAAACAAAACACAACCAACACCCAAAAATAAAAATACACAAACCACGCAAACAATTAAAGTGAACAACAACATTCCAAACCAAAGTGAGTCCTCTGATCCGAACCCTGGCGCCTCATCAACCCCCGATTTTACCCCAGCCTAATCACAGGACAATTAACCAACTAACTGGTACGTCTTTGACTGTGCGAGGAAACCGAGTACCCGGGGAACTCCACGCATTCCACTGGGAGATGATGTACAAACTCCTTACAGATGATGGCAGGTTGAATTCCAACTCCGACACCCCAAGACGTAATAGCTTAGCGCTAACCGCTACTGTACATATATACAACCAAGTGAGACACTGATCCTCTGGACCACAGTGCACCCACAAAGCATACAAAGCCTATCAAAAATATTCACCCCTTGGAAGTTTTCATGTTTTATTGTTTTACAACATTGAATCACAGTGGATTTAATTCGGCTTTTTTTGACACTGATCAATAGAAAAAGACTCTTTCATGTCAAAGCGAAAACAGATCTCTACAAAATGATCTAAATTAATTACAAATATAAAGCACAAAATAATTGATTGCATAATTACTCACCCCCTTCAAGCCAGTATTTAGCAGATTAACCTTTGTCAGCAATTATAGCCTTGAGTCTGTGTGGATAGGTCTCTAGCAGCTTTGCACAACTGGACCCTGCAATGTTTTCCCTTTACAAAACTGCACAAGCTCTGTCAGATTGCATGTGGGTCGTAAGTAAACAGTCCTTTTCAAGTCCAGCTACTAATTCTCAATTGGATTGAGGTCTGGACTCAGACTTGGCCACTCTATGACATTAACTTTGTTCTTAAGCCGTTCCTGTGTAGCTTTGGCTTGATGCTTGGGGTCACTTGTGTTGCTGGAAAACAAATCTTCTCCCACGTTGCAGTTCTCTTGATCAGTGTCAAAAACGCCAAATTAAATCCACTGTGATTCAATGTTGTAAAACAATGAGACATGAAAACTTCCAAAGGGGGTAAATGCTTTTTATACGCACTGTATATCATACACAGCACATAAAACAAAATATTACCATAAATAAGTTAATAAAATATAATTGCACAGTACGGGTAAACAGTGAACGGCTGACTGCCCTAATGACAAGACTAAGACCTTGGTGGTGACAGGGTATTCATTAGGCTCACAGCCTGTGGGAAGAAGCTGTTACCCAGTCTGGTGGTCCTAGTCCTAAATAAAAATCAAATAAAATTAGCTAAGAAATCTTTACCCTGATCTGGATGATCAATTAAATACTTGTACACATAAGTAAGTCTGAATTCATGCCTCAACTTTCAAGCCATTTTTTTCTTGATTAATTTGGCATCCTTGGCTATGACTATTACATAAATAAATATCAAAATGATTGAATTCAGTTTGCTCTCACGGTGATGTCATGCAGAGTCAACTTCAGATGGAAGTTAGTTTGGAAATTAAGTTACTATTTGAGCCTTTGTGAAAGAGTCCAGATGAAATCTGACTCCATGTCTAATCACTGGGATTATAATACATCAGTCCTTTGCTGTCTTGGGCAATCACTTAAGGAGCAAGAAAGGAATCCAGTTAAGAAGTCATAAGTGATACAAAGAAGAAAGTTGCATGTGTGGAAGAGTTTTTTTTAATATACATTTTGCTTAAATGCTTTAAGATGAAAAGTGTGCACAGGTCAGTAGGCACATTGTTTTCTTCCACGGCATGTTGTCAGATTGCATTTCAATTAGATTTCAGTGGAGTTTTTGGGATTACATTCCAATAATAATTAGGCCCGTGGGTTTATTTTAACTGAATAAATCTCCCTACATCAGAGCAGACAATTTGCAAGGGGGTAATCTGCAACTACGCACTCAGTCCCATCAAGACGACAACTCAGTGCGCTGGCTGTCACATTCCAGGTACCAGGAATCTGGCCCAGACTATTAAACTGTCAATAAATTAAGACCTTTGATTCAAAATGTTTTATTCATGAGGCAGAACTCTGAAAAGTTATTAACAGTTGCAAATGTCACCCCAAAGAGAACACACAATTTGTAGGAACAAGGATACTGCCCTGTGATAGTCATCAGTTTGGCCCTATTGGAGATTACTGGAGGCACACTATGTGGACCGTAAGACCATAAGACTTAAAAGCAGCATTAGGCCATTCGACCCATTGAAGCGGCTCTGCCATCGCTGATATTATTTAGAGATACAACACTAGATGGCCCACGCCGGCCCAAAGAGCTGTACCAGCCAGCAGCCCACCTATTTAACACTTGCCTAAGCACGGGGCAATTTACAATGACCAATTGACCTCCTAATTAGTACATCTTTGGAATGTGGGAGGAGACCCACATGATCACGGGGAGAACGGAGAAACTCCTCACAGACAGCGGCAGAATTGAAACCTGAACTCGGGATTGGCCCGAGCTGTGATAGCGTCATGCTAACCACCACATTACCATGGTCATCCTCTCAAGCCCATTCTCCCCGTGACCTCTGATGGCCTTACTCAATCATGTGGCAAAGAATCCGACTGCTGATTAAAAACTGAGACGTAACATTTGTTTTAAGAAATGGAGGCAAAACTTAACAACAGCTTTTGTGAAAAAGCTACGGCAGTTGTGTCTGGCCAATCTCTCGATGGCAACACTACGGTAGCTGTTGACCGTCGTATCCAACAATGACAGGAGACCTGTGCAGGAGAGTTTTTAAAGTGGAAAAGCCGTTGCAGCGGGGCAGTTCCACTCTCTCAGCCTCGGCAGTCCGGGTCCGGTGGTACGAGTGGTCGCCACAAACTGGGGTCTTCCCTGGTTGCAGTGGTTGACCTTGACATCTTCTGTGCCTTGTCGTGCCCCTCGCTCTCCACAGAGTGATACAGAACCTCCTTCCTGGCCGTTGGATCTCACTGTAGATCTCATCCACCCAATATGCTGGAGCTGACTTCACATGCTAGGACAAGCGAGTCCCTGTCTCACTGGGGTATGAGGTCTGCCGGCTACCCTCACCTGGTTTAGCCCACCTGTCGAAGCGGTGTACCCAGGTTTGGCCGCTCTCACATGCAAACAGCTACTTAGAGCCACAGGTGAGAGTTGAGTGCTCCAGACTGTACATAAAAGCCCCTTCACCAGAGGTGATACCCCTCCCTGAACACAGTAATTGCAATATTAAACTGCAAGATGTGCAAGATATTCCTTGCGCGGTCGTTTTCTTTATCCTGCATTTGACAAATTGCTACTTAAATTTCTCTTTTCCCTTCTGACTGATATATTAACATATATCAACTGATTTCAGTAAGAATCAGTGTTTGCAGAGAGATTTGCCTAGTTTCATGCTCCTGGTATGGTGTAGCTAAATTTATCACCTCCCACTGTGTGAGTTCCACATTGTGAGTATTGAACTCTCTGGGCCAGAGACCTTCATCTGCTCCTGTCAATCCAATCCTCACTCCAATCGGACTTGACATGCAAACTGGCCACTTCAAGGTGATGGCCACCTTCAGAAATGCTGGTGAGTTGGGTGGTGCATCTTACCGTGTCCCAGATTTCTACACTTGCGCACGGGAACACACGAGACCCTAGCAAATGTCTACAGATGTAATGTGGTGAGCATTCTAACTGGTTGCATTGCCATCTTGCACAGAATCGGGAAAAGTGGCAGAGAACTCAGCCAGCTCTGTCATGGACCACTAGCCTGCCCAGCATGGAGGACATCTTCAAAAGGCGATGTCCCAGAAAGGTGGCGTAAGAAATAGGAGCAGCAGCAGGCCATCAGGCCCGTTGAGCCTGCTCCACCATTCAGTAAGATCATGGCCTTTTCCCCATAACCTTAATTCCTCTACTATGCAAATATCTATCCAACCTTGTCTTAAATATATTTCCTGAGGTGGCCTCCACTGCTTCATTGGGCAGAGAATTCCACAGATTCACCACTCTCTGGGAAAAGCTGTTCCTCCTCATCTCCGTCCTAAATCATCTCCATCCTAAATCCCAGGCAACTCAATCTCTCCTCATAGTCTAACTTTCTCATCTTGGGAATTAACCTGGTGAACCTCCTCTGCACCGCCTCCAAAGCCAGTATATCATTCCTCAAGTAAGGAGACCAGAACTGCGAGCAATTCTCCAGGTGAGGGTTCACCAGTACCCTGTACAGATACAGCATAACCCCCCTGCTCTTGTTCAAACCCTCTAGCAATGAAGGCCAACATTCCATTTGTCTTCTCGCTGCACCTGCAAATCAACCTTTTGTGGGCATCGATCGTTAAGCCCTTCCCCCCCACCCCACCCGTCACCCAAGACAAGCCCTCTTCTCATTGATACAATCAAAGTTAAAAGAGCCTGAAGACACACACTCAACATTTTAGGGACAGCTTCTTCCCCTCTGCCATCAGATTTCTGAATGGTCCATAAATCATAAGACCATAAGACATAGAAGCCATCATACTCATGTTCCCATGACCTCGAACACCTAATGAACAAGTGCCGACCATTTTATTTACCAAGAGAGTTCTCCCCTGTGATCCTGACCACAGTTTACATACCAGCCGCAGCTGACTATAATCAAGTGCATGATGCAGTCACCAAACAGTCTACCCCAACACACGTCATATCATAGTCAGCGATTTCAATCAGGCTTGTTTGAAGGAAACTCTGTCCAATTACCATCAGCATATAACCCGTAGCACCAGGGTCCCAACACACTACATCACTGTTGTACTAAGATAAGGAATCCCTACCGTTCCTTGCCCAGACTGCATTTTTGGAAATCTACCTCCTACCCACATACAGGCAGACACTGAAAAGCAAGGCTCCAGGGATGAGGACAACAAAGAGGCGATCACGGGAGGCAAAGGAGTGGCTACGAGATTGCTTCAATTTGGTGGACTGGGCCATGCTCAAGGACTCACTCATCTGTAGATTGGAATGAATAAAGCGTGGTTGCATTGGACTTTATTGGACAAGTGTGTCCCCACAGAACCATTCAGAGTCTATCCCAACCAGAAACCCCGGCTGAACCACGAGGTCCACAATCTGCTGAGCGCCAGATCAGACGCATTCAAACCAGGCAACAAGAGGTCCAGGATCAATCTCCCGAAAGCCATCGCGTGGGCGATGTGGCAATTCCAGGCTAAACTTGAGTCAATAAAGGAGGCTTGGCAGTTGTGGCAGGGCTTGAATACTATCACCTCTCATAAAGTTAAATCAAGTGATATTGGTGACAATAAGGCTTCACTCCTAGGTGAGCCTTCTATGCTCGCTTTGACCATCAAAGCATGGAGGAACCACAGCCCCTGATGATCCTGTGATTTCAGTCCTTGAGGCTGCCATGTCAGGAGGGTGAACCCTGGCCCAGACGGGGTACCCAGCCAAGTACTAACGACCTGTGCTGACGAACTGGCTGGAGCTTTCACTGAGATCTTCCTTTGGCAGTGTGTGGTACCAACCTGCTTCACTTACACCAGTGCCCAAGGAGAATGTCGTAACCTGTCTCAATGACTATCGTACATCCACAATGATGAGGTGTTTTGAGAGGTTGATGATGAACCATACCAACTCCTGGCTGAGAGGCAATTTGAATCCACTCCGATTTGCCTACCAGAGCAACAAGTCCACAGCAGATGCCATCTCAATGTCTCTTCACTCCACCTCAGAACAACTCTACTGCAACGATACATCCATCAGCATGCTCTTTATTGACCACAGCTCAGCATTCAATATATCATCCCCTCAAAACTAGTCAATAAACTTCAAGATCTTGGCCTCAATACCTCCTTGTGCAATTGGATTCTCAATTTCCTCACTTGCAGACGCCAATCAGTTTGGATTGGCAACAGCACCTTCTCCACAATCTCCGTCAGCACAGGTGCACAAGGCTGTGTGCTTCGACCCCTGCTCTACTTGCTTTACACTATGACTGTGTGGCTAAGCACAGCTCCCATACCATATTCATGTTTGCTGATGACATCAATAACGTTGGCCAAATTAATGATGGTGATGAATCAGCAAATAGGAAGGAGACTGAAAATCTGGCTGAGTGAAGACAGAACAAGCTCTTACTCAATGTCAGCAAGACCAAGGAGCTGATGACTGACTTCAGGAGAAGGAAACGAGAGGTCCATGAGCCAGTCCTCGTCTGGGGAGATAGTCAGCATCTTTAAATTCCTGAGTGTTGTCATTTCAGAGGACTTGCCCTGGGCCCAGCACGTAACTGCAGTAATGAAGAAAGCACGACAGTGCCTCTACTTCCTTGTGAGTTTACGAAGATTTGGCATGACATCTAAAACTTTGACAAACTTCTCTAGATGTGCAGTGAAGAGTATATTAACTGGCTGCATCACTGCAAATCCTGCAGGAAGTAGGAGATGAGAAAGGTAGAGGTGAGATGTGGCAAAAGGAAAAGGTGAAGTTGTGGGGAGGTGGAAAGTTCGAGAATTGGAGAAATAAAGAGGTGAGATATGTTGCCATTTCCTGAATTGTAAAACAACATCAGATCCAAGAATAACAGGAATCTTTAGCCTTCTTTTGCGGTTTATACATTATCACCCCACCTTGCACAGCCTAGAAGATACTTTATGAAGCAATTTTTAACATATATGTCATTGGAGTGACATCTGAAACTCATTAGCATACTGAGGGGCCCTTACCCAGTGGACGTGGAGGGGATATTTCATCTCCTGAGACAATCCAGAAGAAGGGGACTTCCACTTAATACAGTCGGCCCTCCTTACCCGCGAGGGACCCCCTGTAGATAGCAAAAAACGCAGATGCTCAAGTCCCTTATTTAACCTGTCTCGGTGCCGTGGTCTTTAGTATCCAGCAGAACCCCGAACGTTATTTAACATGTCTCAGTGCGGTGGACATTAGGACTTGGCAGTGCAGCTCTGAATCTGCAGTGTTTCTGTTTGTGAAAATAATGACGATCATGATTGAAAATAAAATGGAAGTAATAAAGCGATCAGAAAGAGGTGAAACACCATCGGTCATTGGAAAAGCGTTAGGCTACAGTCGGTCAATGATCAGAACAACTTTAAAGGATAAAATGAGAATAATGGATCATGTGAAAGGCCCTACCCCAATGAAAGCTACAATTATTACTGAGCAACGCAGTGGTTTAATTATTGAAATACATATGTATCTTAAGTGTTTTATATGCATAGAAAGGTAAAATATATACTATATACTAAGACAAATGTTTGACTAACTGACGCTAAATAATACTGGATGTACCTGTTCCGACTACAAATCCGACTTAAAGACGGACTCAGGAATGGAACTCGTTCATAACCCAGGGGACTGCCTGTACTTTAAAATCATCTCTAGATTACTTATAATACCCAATACAATGTAAATGCTATGTAAACAGTTGTTATACTGTATTGTTTAGGGAATAATGACAAGAAAAAATACTCTGTACATGCTCAAACAACAAGTGCTGGAGAGAGAACTTCCGGATTTTCCCGATCCGCGGTTGGTTGAATCCGCACATACGGAATCCGCGGATAAGGAGGGCCGACTGTATAGAGGTGAGGGTCTTTGAAACCTCTTCTCAGAAGGTTGAGAGTCTCTGAAACCCTCTCTAGAGCCATCAGAAAGAGGTACAGGAGCCTCAGGATCCAACACACCAGGTTCAAGAACAGTTATTACCCCTCAACCTTCAGGCTCTTGAAACAGAGGGGAAAACTTCACTCAACTTCACTTGCCCCATCACTAAACTCTTATAACCTATGGTCTCACTTTCAAGGACTCTTCATCACATGTTCTCAATATTTATTTATTGTTTATTTATTTATTTATTATTATTTTATTTGATTTTTTCTTTTTGTATTTGCACATTTTGTTGTCTTTTGCACATTGATTTCTGCCTGTCTTGTGTGCGGTTTTTCACCGATTCAATGGTGTTCCTTTGTATTTACAGTGAATGCCCACAAGAAATTGAATCTCTGGCTAGTATATGGTGACATATATATACTTTGATAATCAATTTACTTTAAACTTTGAACTCGAGCAGTGGAAACGGTCTCTGAGTGGTTTAAATCTTTAGTCTGGGGTACCTAGGGGAAACCCGTGTAGTAGCAGAGCTCTCACTGGATACAATTAAATATTCTCGTTTCAGTCTGATACAGTTAAAAGCACAACTGCTTCCAAGGTCAGTACAGTCAACAAATATGTCTTAATGCGTTTAAACGAACTATCACAGTTAAAACTGACGGAAACAATACTGATTGTGCACAGATTTGTCCTCATAGGATTCCACGCAGGAAACGTGGCTGCAGGCCGCGGATGCGAGTGCATTTAAGGAAACGGGGTTTTCAACTCCCAATACTGACCATCTTGCTAGCAAGCGTGCAGTCCCTGGTGAATAAAATCGATGATCTCAGAGCTAGGGTGCTGAATCAGAGGGATATTAGGACCACGTGTGTCCCTTGTTTCACAGAATCCTGGTTAACCCCTTCCATACTGGAGGCAGTGATTCAGATCGGTGGGTTTACTATACACCATCAGGAGAGAGCTATAGAATCTCTCAAAAGCAGAAGTGGAGGAGTATGCCTCATGATCAACTCTTCTTAGTGCACGAATTTATCAGTGCTGTCCCAATTCTGCTCACCAGACCCAGAATATCTAGCAGTTAAGTGCCGTCCTTTTTACCTACCATGGGAGTTCTCTGGGATCATTTTGGTAGCAGTATACATTCCACCTCAGGCCAATGTCAATCAGGCTTTAGATGATCTGAGCAATGGGATCAACATGCACAAATCAGCACACCCTAATGCCTTCACTGTCGTTTTGAGGGATTTTAACCAGGTCAGTCTAAAATAATCACTAAGCAATTACCATCAACAGATCATTTGCAACACTAGAGGAAACAACACACTGGACCATTATTACACCACCATCAAGAATGCCTACCGTGCTATTCCACTCCCTCACTTCAGGAAGTCTGATCACCTGGCTGTACTTCTACTCCCTGAGTATAGGCAGAGACTGAAGACTTCAGCACCAGTAGTGAGGACCAAGAAGGTTTGGACAAGGGAAGCATAGGAGCGCTTGCAGGACTACCGGTACTTTGAATCGGTGGACTGGACTGTATTCAGGGATTCATCTTCGAACCGGGATGAGTATGCTGCAGGTGTTACCAACTTCATTAAAACCAATGTGGATGAGTGGGTGCCTACAAAGACTTACTGTACATTCCCAAACCAAAAGCCGTGGATGAACCAGGAGGTACATCATCTGCTGAAGGCCAGATCTGTGGCATTCAAGTCTGGCGACCCAGGCCTGTACCAGAAAACCAGGTATGATTTGCAGAGGACAATTTTGAACGAGGTTGGAGGTGACATCAGATGTGCAACAACTCTGGCAGGGTTTGTAAGACATTACTTCCTACAAAGCGAAACCCAATATCATGAATGGCAGTGATGCTTCATTACCAGATGAACTCAATGCCTTCTATGCACGCTTTGAAAGGGAGAATATAACTACAGCTGTGAAGATCCCTGCTGCACTTGATGACCCTGTAATCTCTGTCTCAGAGGCTGATGTTAGACTGTCTTTAGAGAGGGTGAACCCTCACAAGGCAGAAGGTCCCAATGGAGTACTCGGTAAGGTTCTGAAAACCTGTGCCAACCAACCGGTGGGAGTATTCAAGGACATTTTCAACCTCTCACTGCTATGGGCAGAAGTTCCCACTTGCTTCAAAAAGGCAACAATCATTCCAGTGCCTAAGCACTCACATCGACGGTGATGAAATGCTTTGAGAGGTTGGTCATGACTCGACTGAACTCCAGCCTCAGCAAGGACCTGGACCCATTGCAACTTGTATATCACCCCCCCCCCCCGATCATTTCCCATACCTTTGTCCCTTTCTCATGGCATCTTCTTGCCCGCCCATCGCCTCCCTCTGGTGCTCCTCCCCCCCTCTTCTTTCTTTCATGGCCTTCTGTCTCTTTCACCAATCAACTTCCTAGCTCTTTGCCTCACCCCTCCCCCTCCAAGTTTCACCTAACGCCTAGCGTTTCTCTCTCCCCTTTCCCCACCTTTCAAATCTACCCTTCAGCTTTTATCTCCGGTCCTACGTCAACTGTACTTTTTTCCATAGATGCTGCCTCACCTGCTGAGTTCCTCCAGAATTTTGTGTGTGTTTCTTGGAATTCCAGCATTTGCGGATTTTCTCTTGTTAGTAATCACATCTGTATAGTTCTGTGTTAAGGAATTGATGGAGTCTCAGACATGGGCATGGTGCATTGATTTCATTCAAGTTTACTGTCATCTGCCTGTACATATATACAACCAAACGAAACAACGTTCCTCTGGACCACGGTGCACCCACAAAACATATCACACACAGTACATAAACCAAAATATTACCATATAGACATTAATAAAATACAAAATGCATGTAGTGTTCAGCTCAAGTAAACAGTATAGTAAACAGCTCCCTGTCCTCCTGATAGCAGGGTATTCGTTAGTCTCACAGTCTGAGGGAGGAAGCTGTTACCCGGTCTGACAGGCCTAGTCCCGATGCTCCTGTACCTCCTACCTGACGGTAGTGGGTCAAAGGGATTGTGGGATGGCTGGTAGGGAACCTCAACAATACTTCAGGCCCACGCCCAGGATTACAGCTGCACAGGTGGAAAGTCAACTGAGGAAGATCTGTACCAGTAAGGCGGCTGGACCGGATGGAGTATCCCCACAATTACTGAGGGCCTGTGCGACTGAGCTGGGAGAACCACTACAGCTCATCTTCAACATGAGCCTGGAGCAGAGAAGAGTACCCAGACAGTGGAAAACATCCTGTATTGTCCCAGTACCGAAGAAACCACAACCAAAGGAGTTGAATGACTTCAGACCTGTTGCCTTGACGTCGCACGTGATGAAGACCATGGAGCGGCTGATAATACAGAATCTGAGGCCACAAACCAGGCACGCCCGGGATCCTCTTCAGTTTGCGTATAAGGAGAAGGTGGGAGTGGAGGATGCTATCACGTATTTGCTGCACAAATCCCTCTCTCACCTGGATGGGGTCAGTTGTGCTGTGAGGATTACATTCCTGGACTTCTCTAGTGCCTTTAACACCATCCAGCCCAAGATCTTAAGGCACAAACTAACGGAGATGGGAGTAGACTCTCACATGGTGGATTGGATAGTGGACTACTTGACAGATAGCCCTCAGTATGTGCGGTTGGGAGACTGTAGGTCTGACACGGTGGTCAGCAGCACAGGAGCGCCGCAGGGGACCGTGCTCTCTCCGGTCCTGTTCACCCTGTACACATCAGACTTCCAATATAACTCGGAGTCCTGCCATGTGCAGAAGTTCGCTGATGACACGGCCATAGTGGGGTGTGTCAGGAATGGACAGGAGGAAGAGTATAGGAAACTGATACAGGACTTTGTGATATGGTGCAACTCAAACTACCTGTGTCTCAATATCACCAAGACCAAGGAGATGGTGGTGGACTTTAGGAGATCTAGGCCTCATATGGAGCCAGTGATCATTAATGGAGAATGTGTGGAGCAGGTTAAGACCTACAAGTATCTGGGAGTACAGTTAGACGAGAAGCTAGACTGGACTGCCAACACAGATGCCTTGTGCAGGAAGGCACAGAGTCGACTGTACTTCCTTAGAAGGTTGGCGTCATTCAATGTTTGTAGTGAGATGCTGAAGATGTTCTATAGGTCAGTTGTGGAGAGCGCCCTCTTCTTTGTGGTGGCGTGTTGGGGAGGCAGCATTAAGAAGAGGGACGCCTCACGTCTTAATAAGCTGGTAAGGAAGGCGGGCTCTGTCATGGGCAAAGTACTGGAGAGTATAACATCGGTAGCAGAGCGAAGGGCGCTGAGTAGGCTACGGTCAATTATGGAAAACTCTGAACATCCTCTACATAGCACCATCCAGAGACAGAGAAGCAGTTTCAGCGACAGGTTGCTATCGATGCAATGCTCCTCAGACAGGATGAAGAGATCAATACTCCCCAATGCCATTTGGCTTTACAATTCAACCGCCAGGAGTAAGATATGTTAAAGTGCTGGGGTTAGGACTCAATGTATTTAAGTAAACTACTTAAGAACTTTTTAAAAGCTATTATTAATGCTTTTTGAGAGGGTGATTTTAGAATGCATATCATATTTTTACTGAGTTAAGTATTGTATGTAATTAGTTTTGCTACAATAAGTGTATGGGACATTGGAAAAAATGTTGAATTTCCCCATGGGGATGAATAAGGTATCTATCTATCTATCTAAACACGAGGAAATTTGCAGATGCTGGAAATTCAAACAACAACACAGACAAAATGCTGGTGGAACACAGCAGGCCAGGCAGCATCTATAGGGAGAAGCGCTGTCGAAGTTTCGGGCCGAGACCCTTCGCTCCCGGTAAATGTCTCATATAGGGGGATGGGATGGGATGGGATGGGGTGGGGTGGGGGGGGGGAGAGACCCCTTTGATTCCCCTCGGCGGTTTTCCTATCCTGTAAGTCCTCCAAAAACTGGATTGCTTATAAGGTAGCGTTTTTGTTTTAAACTGTAAAGTCAGAACGGGGCATTATGTGAAGGAATATAAAGTTTTCCAAGTACAGTAACCATCAGGGTTATTGGATAGGACACGCTGCGTGATTCACTATAAAGATCGTGGAACGTGTGGCTTTAAGCACATTAATTTGACGACTTCAGAGACGCAATCGGCGCCCAGTGTTTACATCCTTGTGAAAGTGGATGTGTCAAAATAATTCACAGCAAGTGTGAGTATAGTTCTGATAGGCTTGCCAAACCTCCAGGCGCTGCGATGTTGTCTGGCCTGCATTTTTATTGAAGCTGCTAAAATATTCACAGGAAATGCAAAGCAGCTGTTTCTTTCCATTGTCAGCGAGGTATGGCGAGGTACGTGATGAAAGCAGGTGGCCCATCTTGTTTGTTGACATCGTTAATGCCAGGTCTCTCCAGCCCGCAGTCCGGTCCTTCCAGCCGGCCGCAGTCACCCTCTGCCGGCTACTGACATCGTGCCGACCTTTGAAGCTACTCTAAGAAGTCTTTACACTTTAAACAACCCCCCTCAAAAGAATTGGCAGCTTCTTTTGAACCACGCTCCAAACCTGTAAATCTCAATAAAACTGTAAGAGATGCGGGCTCAGTTGACACTTTCGAACGCCAGCTCAAAATCTATTTATTGAATCGTGCTTTTAACTAATATCTTCTTGTTTTTTTTTTAATTTTCATGTTTGCACTTCATCCCATTGTAGAGCACTTTGAACTACACCGTCCGTATAAAAAGTGCTCTATAAATAAAGTTATTATTTTATTATTGTATTTTAGTTTTTTTCTGAGCTCCAACTGGTAAAAGCTGAGGTGCGGGCAGAGCCAAGCACACTCATTTCTCAATCGCTAGGAACTTTCAGACTATTCTGGTGGTGTTTAACATTGCGGCTTTCTGAAGATTTACGTACTGGTTACTGAGTAGCCCTAATTGTTTGATGCTATTGGGATGCTATCAGTTGTATCGAGACAATGTTGGTATATCTGGTGTTGGTCACTTATTGATTTGGAATGGCTTGTTTGAATGATTTGTTTGGAATGGCTATATCAATTAAGTAAGTTGATCTTGCTTACTTATCCTGTAATATTATATCCCGATGGTTATTATGGGTTGTCTATCTGTAATAATGGATTGGTTGTAATATCATTTGTGGGACTCTTACTCCAAAACTGGATTAGGATTGTATTTATTGAAAGGTATGGTGTCTTTTCATAAATTTGTATTTTAAAGCAATATTTCGGTGAATAATGTTTGCCACTTCGTTGTGCCCGTATAAGTAATCAGATTGAGTTAAACTGCTGCAGGATCCTGTGATGTGTTGGATTGTTTCTGGTTTCTCAGGGCATTTTCTGCATTTATCTTCTTGAATTTGTTGGCCTTTTATTATATACTTTTAATAATTTTTCTGTTAACGACCTGGTCCTCTACAACCCCAGGAAACCCCTCTCTTTCTGGGAAGAGGTCCCCAACTCTGAGCCAAGCATTCGATGCTTCCTTGTTGACATCTAGTCTGCTCAGATTGTGGGGATGTCTTCATACTCTTCCATTGGTTAACTTTTTCTTCCGTGATGATAATTTTTTTCCGGGTTGTACTTACTTTTACGTTTATTCGTGTGTACAGTACTTCTCTTCAGAATCGCATATCCTTGTGTGGAGTGCTGAATCCCGTTTTCAGTGATGAAAATATATCTTAGAAGTTTAATCTATTGTGTAATTTTATAAAATGTCTTTTATTCCTCTTCCACCTTCATTCCTCGGTGGTGTTAATCTAAGTGCATTCGACTGTACACAGTGTTTTCTAAAGTTTGTCATTTTCTTTGTAAATTTTCCAGATCAGTTTCAGACCAAGATATTATGCCAAAAGGGTAGGTTAAATTGGGTATAGCGAAAGTGTTTATTGACTTTGTTATATTTTTACTATTGAGCTCTGTTTGGCAGACTTTCTTAAGCCTGGAAGTAAATTCTGTCAAAGGTTTTCCCGTTATCGCACTATGACTTTCTCTGCTTGTTGATACTTATCTTTTCATATTCATCCATCAGTTGTACTCTATCCTGCTGCTCTGCTTTATATTTTACTAGTTCAATTGCACCTTCCTTTATGTTTAATGTTCTGCACTTATCTTGTCCCAAAGTTCATGTTCTACTATTTGAATTAATTGTTTTAGCCTTACTGATGAGTGATCATATAACTTTAAATCATCCATGTATAGAAGGTGTGTTATTATTATTACCACCACTGGTAACGCTTTCCATGCACCTCTGTCCAAACAATCTCTGACATCTCCCCTGTACTTTCCTCCAATCACCTTAAAATTATGTGTCTGGTTGTGAGGGCCCTTACTAATGGATACTGCCTTCTTGAGGCATTGCCATTTAAAGCTGTCCTCGATGATGGGGACACTCCTGCCTTCTAATCTGATTATAAAGAAGTCAGTGTCGAGTATATTGTCCTCTGCACAAGTACATTTATATACAGGTGCAAAGGGAAACTTGACTGGCAGCAGCATCACATGCATATAGCATCAGATAAGCAGCATTCACAAGACAACAAATTAAACATACAGATTTTTTATAAGAGCACAATTAGTATAAAAAGTCAATTTTAGTACCAAGTGATCAAAATAGTCATTGTGTTGCCAAACTGTTGAGATTAGAGTTTTGCTAGCTGATTCAAACATGGTGCTATGGGATCAAGAGAACAGCGTCCATCATTAAGGACCCCATCACCCAGGACATGCCCTCTTCTCATTGCTACCATCAGGGAGGAGGTACAGGAGCCTGAAGACACACACTTGACGATTCAGGAACAGCTTCTTTCCCTCTGCCATCAGATTTCTGAATGGACACTGAACCCATGAACACTACCTCACTATTTTTTTTGCTCCCCTTTTGCACTTCTTATTTAATTTTATTTCTACGTATATCTATTTCTGATCGTAATTTGTTTTTTTTTATGTATTGCACTGTACTGCTGCCACAAAACAACAAATTTCACGACATATACCAGTGATATTAAATCTGATCCTGATTCAGACTTCTGTACCTTCTGCCTAATTGTAGCTTTAAGAAGATGGCATGGCCCAGATGGTGAATGAGCCTCCCACTACCTATTAAATGTTCCCAATGACGTGCATCTCAAAAAGCCTCCAACAACCAATTTAACTCCTGGCCTTCGCATGTGACTTAACTACTAAGCCCGGTGGAACTATTTCTACTGACAAGAGAAAAGCCAAAGGCAAGTTACTGGTGCTTTAAAACCAGTCGCTTCGGGCAGATGGGGCTCGTCAGCCAATATTGGCGGCTCATCTAGAAGGAAAACTCCGATCTCAAACCTCCACTGTCTGCGACTGGCTATACCTATTCACGGGGAAAGCTTTGGGAGTAAACTCCAAATAATAATCTGGGGTGGAAGGCCCTGAGGCAGCTCTACACTGAGTTCAATGCTGACTGGCAACTGATTTGATGCCGCTGGAGCCAAACTGTATCGGTCTCTGCCGTTCCTTTAGATCTGTCAACTGGATAGAGAGGGGTGGCTGCTGCATGGGCAACAGCTACTGCCCATATCGTACTACCCTGGCTTGCAGATCACGTAGACAGCTAGAATGCAGTATCTATGGTCAACCCTGACCAATTGAGGCCCAGATCATGTTAGCTGATTCAAACATGGTGCTATGGGATCAAGAAAACAGCGTCCATCATTAAGGACCCTCATCACCCAAGACATGCCCTCTTCTCATTGCTACCATCAGGGAGATCATGTGCACATCTTGAGGATCCCTACCATTCACCCCACAATCTCTTTGACCCACTACCATTAAGGAGGAAGTACAAAAGCATCAGGAATAGGACTTTTGATTGGGTAACAGCATCTTCCCTCAAGCTGAGAGACTATAACGAATACTCTGCCACCACCGAGGTCTGATCACTAGGACAGCGAGCTGTTTACTGTTTACCTGTGCTGCACACTACCTGCATGGATGATATTTTGAATTATAGTTAATTAACTTATTTATGGTAATATTTTGGTTTATGTGCTATGTGTGACATATGTTTAGTGAGTGCACTGTAGATTCAAGAGGAACATTGTTTCATTTGGTTGCATATATACAGTCAGATGACAATAAACTTGAACTTGATCCGGCCACACTATGACAGGAACCAGTGTCTTATAAAAAACTGCAGATGCTGGAAATCTAAAAAAAGTAACAGAAAATGCCAGAAATACTCAGGAGGCCCGGCAGCATCTGTGGTGAGAGGGAAATGGAGTTATGTAATCATCCTTTCCAGTTTTTGTCAGTAGGACTGGCCATTGAAACTGTTTCTCTCTCAAGAGATGCCACCCGACCCAAGGACTCTCATTTGAAGTTGTACAGTGCAACAGGTCCTTCAGCCCACCACCTCTCTGCTAACCCTTTGTCCATTTACCCACATCAGGACCGTAAATGTGCTGCTCAATTACCTATTTCCAGCATTTGGTGACACCTAAGACTGCTGGTGCTGAAATTGGGAGTAAAGGAGAAATTCAATGGGCTGAGCAGCATCCATGTAGTAAAACGGTCAATGTTTCAGATTGAGACCCTGCTGCAGGACATCTATTGCTATTTTTGTCCATTCCATCACACTTGCACCTTGCAGAATCAGCCAGCATACACTTTGTAGCCATTCTAACAAGACTTCACACTGTGATTATCAATGGAACCTACAAATAGCACCTCACTATTTTTACATTATAAATTACAATGTATAAAAATTTGAGTAATTAGTAAATTTTATGTATTTCACCGTTCTGCTGCCACAAAGCAACAAATTGGACAGCATATGTCAGTGATAACCCTGACTCTGAAAGCTTGGATAAAACATTGCAGGTAGAAGAATGAAGAGGTAAAGGCACTCCCTTCTCACGGGGGTCTCATGTTGATTGAAAATGGTCACTAATTACAGGGTCAGATTATTGTCTCTCCAGCTGCAGTGAATGGGAATGATGAAAAGATATTTGAACAGGAAAAAAAAAGGGGTTGTGTTTTTGGGCTGGTATAAACTGTTAAGTGCTCATTCTCTACCATAACTCTTAAAAAGTTCCCAATTGCCAACTATTACAAAGTTCAGGAAATCCCAGAAACCTGTACTATCACAATTAAACTACTTGTGGTTTTTGACTTCTTATACTAACAGTAATACATGCTTTTTTGTGAAGTACTGCTTGTCCCTCATAATATCAAATCTTATATTTATTCAGGCTGCAGGGCTAGCAGCTGTATGAACATTGAACTAAAAGCCAAAAGGCTGCGTAAAACAGATTAACGTCAAGTCTCAAAACCTTGTCTTCACAACTTCTGTACTTTAAATTCTGACCTAAAGGCTTAATGATAGACGTTTGTCAAATACTTGTCTAAACTTTTATTCTTCATTTAGCAGTAATGTGGTCTGAAAAGCCCCATGTGTGTTTAATATATGCCATTCTAAAATTAACTTTAACGTTTAAATCACAAGTTGAATTACCAGTCTTCAGTAAATGCATTACCCAACCACAGGGATACATTACAAAATATAACTTCAGGCCCACAGTTCCAGACTGGTATGTGTGGTGAAATTTGTTGTTTAGTGGCAGCAGTACATTGCAATATGTTAATAAAAACTAAATTAAAATATATATAAATAGGCTGATCTAACTGTGTGAGACTATCAGCAGACAATGTAGGAATGTTGATATTACTGAAAAAAGCATTCATATAGGTATCATCTGAAGAAAAGTCAGACTGATACAACTTAAGGTAAAAGTCTTTAAATACGTTGTTAATTTCAGAATGGTCGGATGTCTTAGTTCCATTATCTTTAAAAATTTCTGTGATTTGACGATTAACTGTAAAAGATTTTAAGCGATTGGCTAATATTGGGCTGCCAATATAAGGAATATTACTTTCTGGTCCTATTATATTTATCGTAAAGATTGCCCATCATGGGTCTCCTTAGAAGTTAATTCTGTAAAAAGTTCCTCTATTGTCTCTCTTCTTGGATCATACTCTTCCTTTTCGGCAAATAAAACAACAGATAACATAATTGTTAAGCAAACTTTAAGGATCTGGTCTCAATTTAGAAAATTTTTTGGTTTAGCGAATTTTTCATTATCATCTCCCATTCTCCTGAATTATTTTTTTATCCCTTCCATGACTGATAAAAGTCTTTAAAGATTGGGATGAATTAGGTATTAAGTGTTTTTGGGACCTGTTTATCTCAGGATCTCTTGCTTCATTTGACCAATTGTCAAATAAATTTGCACTCCCAAAATCACATTTTTACAGATACCTTCAAATTAGAGATTTTCTACGTTTCCAATTAGCTACTTTTCCTATAGGTCCTGATAAAAATTTACTGGATGATCTTTTAAATTTAAAACCTTTTGTTAATGGTTCTGTTACCGGTATCTGTAACTTGTTGATTGATTCTAGACAAGACTTTTTAGATAAAATAAAAAAAGCTTGGGAGGATGACCTAAATTGTCAGATTTCTGATGATAGATGGAATAAAATTCTTATACGGGTTAATAAATCATCTTTCTGTGCTCGTCATTCTCTTCTACAATTTAAAGTGGTTCATAGAGCTTACATTTCTAAACAGAAGCTCTCCAGTTTTTACCCGAATGTTTCTCCACTTTGTAATAAATGCAACTCTACTGATGCCTCTTTAATTCATATGTTTTGGTTTTGCCCTACAATTGAAAAGTTTTGGCGGAAAGTATTTCATACCTTCTCTCAACTTTTTAGGGTCCAATTTGACCCAAATCCCCTTACTGCCTTGTTTGGTATTATTGCAAATGAAGATATAACTTTAAATACCCCTAACCTACAGGTTTTAGTTTTTACCCCTTTTAGCAAGAAGAGCAATCTTACTTAAATGGAAGGAGTCGACCCCTCCTACACATTTCAATGGCTATGTGATATGTCGTATTTAAATTTAGAAAAGATCCGCTACTCAGTCTTAAATTCGAAACAATCTTTTTATGATATTTGGGGACCTTTCCTAAATTACTTTTCCAATTTATAAAGTTTAACAGTGCACAGACTTTTATGTATATTTTTATCTTCTCTTCTTAAGTGAATGTTTTTTTTCCTAATTATCCATTGTCATCCATCAGCTTTTTTCTTTGGTAGTTGGTAGGGGGTTGACTTTTTTTTAATAATTTAAAACAAATTAAAAAAATATATAATTAAATTAGTGCAAAAAGACAGCAAGAAAAACACTGAGGTCCTGTTCATGGCTCATTGTCCATTCAGAAATCTGATGGAGGGGAAAAATCTGTTCCTAAAACTTTTGAGTCTTAGGCTCCTGTACCTCTTCTTTGATGGTAGCATTGAGAAGAGGGCACATCCTGGGTGGTCCACAATGATGGATACAACTTTGAGGCATTATCTTTTGAAAGTATCCTGAACCTGTCTGCAAGCAGTTCAGGTGAACACTTTCAAAAACATTTCCATATTTAAATAAAACTTGTATAAAATGTCACATTATCTATTTGGTTCAAAAATTTCAACACCGGTACCATTTCGTAAAATTCCTCAGTGAAAAAGCCATTGCATGTGAAACTATTTCAATCTGTTGTATGTGTCTCTAAATATTGAGTAGATGGCCATAAATCTTTATAAACAGACATCTTTGAAGAGGAGAATCAAGAGAGCAATGGACCAGCGGAAGTACAAAAAATATTTAGAATGTTGTGCTTATTAAGTCTGCAGAGGTTCAACAGAAAGCAATAGGCTGGTGTTAGGCGGTGTCCACACAACAGGGAGATGTTGCTCATATTGAAAATAAAAATAAAATAGAAGCAAGGCACAGTTAAATTACATTTATTTTTAATTGTTAATGACATTTTTCTGCACCAAAAGTCCATGGTTCAACTGGCTCATGGTATTACTGAAGACGAACACAACTAAATATTCCCATTCAGGGGCAGCTTCATCCTTCACGAGTTCCAGAAGAACAACCTGCTGCCATATTTGGCGGGCTGCAACTCTCCCTCAGGGACCGGGTTAGGATCTGGCCTTGGCCTGGAGTGGTAGACATTCTCAGGAACTGGCCGGTCTGTCTGCACCTTGGTAACCTGTGAAATAAAAGGAGAGCCATGACTTCACCTGGAGAAACAAAACACTCAGCAAAGTACCAGGAGAAAGCATCAACCAATTTAAATAATTTCAGAGAACTCAAGCTGGAAACATTTCCAAATACATGTTCTTGCACCTTCATATTTCAACCTATACGAAATTCATTTAAGACTTGGGACAGATACATTGCCCCCACACAATGCCAAACTGTAATACCATGTCAGTCAGATTTCAGGAGATAGGATCACTGCTAGAGATAACAAGTTGGTATTCTCAAAACCAGACTCCTTTAATATCGAGCAGCCTTCAGGGAAAGTTCACTCACTACATTCTAAGTTGAAGTCTGTCCACACACAAGTTTACAAAACCATAACATATAGAAGCAGAATTAGGCCATTCAGCCCATTGAGTCCACTCCACCATTCCATCATGGGTTATTTATTATCCCTGTCAACCCCATTCTCCTACCTTCTCCCTGCAACCTTTGATTCCCAGATAATAAAGAACCCATCAACCTCCACTTTAAATATACCCAATGATTTGGCCTCAATCAACAGTCTGTGGCAATTAATTCCACAGATACATTACCCTTTGGCTAAAGAATTCCTCCTTATCTGCTCCAAATGGCACCTCTATTCTGAGGCTGTGCCCTCTGATCCTAGACTTTCATTATAGGAAAAGAAACCCACATTACTGTCTGTGCTTATTTATGAGTAGGTCAAGATTGTTAAATATGATCCAGTCCTTTAGCCTTCAGAGCTGAGAAAGACAGTTAGAAACGTAGAAATTGACAGCACATTACAGGCCCTTTGGCCCACAATGCTGTGTGAAAAACTTACCCTGACATCCCCTTTGTACCTGCTTCCAGCACCTTAAAACTACGCCCCCTCATGTCAGCCATTTCAACCCCAGGAAAAAGCCTCTGGCTATCCACACGATCATCTTATACACCTATTACCATTAATATATCCTGTTTTCAAATTTCACCTACCAAAATGAACCACTTCATACTTAACAAGGTTGAAAGTCACTTAATATGAACATTGTGTACGAGCCATTCCAACACCCAGACCAACAGTAAACAATCTTGGAACCCTTTAAAAGAAAACATACAAGCCAGTACCATAGTGGAGCAAGATTAAAATCTCCAAACATTCCAAGGCAAATTTGTTTAGAAAACTGAATTTTACCATAAAATGTTACAGTAACTTGACAATATCTTTGTGGCTTTTTAACAGATTGGTATATACCCAAATGCAAAATAAGTCACATCTTTATTATAAACATACAAATTAATTAAATTTTATCAAGACTTGACAGAACTCTTGCATATCAATGTATAAATCATGGGCCTGTGCCAAGGTATTGCAAAAAATTTCTGCCCAACTGAAATATATCAAAGTAACAAATTTAATGCACTAGAAACATCCCCAGAGGACCTCATACATTTATCACAGCTGTGGTGGAATATACTGCGATTTATTGAAAAATGTAGCTTTAAGAAAATCAACGTAATTCTCGATTATAGTGAGCAATATTAAAACATGGCCAAATTAATCATTTTCACCAAAAATTCAGCTTCTGATTTTCCCCAGTATGTCAATTGATATTCCTTGGTCATAACTAATATATATACATACATATTTCCCTTTGAATAACAAAGGCACCATGGTAGCTTAGCGGTTAGTGTAACACAGGACGGAGTTCAGAGTTCAACTCTGCCCAATATCACCTGTAGGACTGGTGCGGCTTGATGGGCTGGAATGGGCCTATTCTGCGCTGTATCTAAATAATAACGTGCCTTGCATGTGTGGCCAGTGGAGATGCCATCTAGCAAAGAAAGCCCATTCCAATTTTAAAGCTTCCTTCATAATTGTTTGCCTTAAATTCACTCTGGATAGGATACAAAACAATATTAGGATGAACACGACTGTCTGCGCCACACTTTCTGTAACTAACACTATTTTGCATTGTTCTTTGTACTAACAATGTACTGTTGTAAATTATCTGTTTGGATGGCACGCACAAAGTTTGGCACACGACACCTCAGTACACGTGACAGTAATAAACCAATGACCACAGTGGTGCTGTGGTTGGCATAACGCTCTACAGTGCCAGCAATCGGAAGATCAAGGTTCAATTCCCGTCGCTACCTGTAAGTATTTCGCATGTTTTCCCTACAATCACCTGGGTTTCTTCCAAGATGTACGAGTTAGTAAGGGTTAGTAAGTTGTGGGCACGTTACTTGTGGGCTGCCCCCAGCACATGGCAAATGGGCAGATGCAACTCTCCTACACACAGTAACCTTCATCTTCACTGGAAGTCCCAGAATCTTCCCATTCCTCAAATGGCAGCACCTTCAACACACCAAGTACAGTGTAAAACACCACCATTTAAGGATAAACAATAAAAACTGAGCGAGGCAGTTCAGTAAATGAAAACAAAAATTGCACACTACACTTACAGATTGACAATGCAAGGTGAAAAATTTAATTTCATAGCCCAAAGTAAATTAGCGGATTACATATGCACTGAGTGACCACTTTATTATGTACTGTGCACCTGCTCATTAATGCAAATATCCTATCAGCCAGTCAGTAAGCAGCAACTCAAATGCAGACAAGGTCAAGGGTACAGTTCCTGTTCAGACCGAACATCAGAATGGGGAGGAAATGTGATTGAAGTGACTTTGCTGGCACCAAACAGGGTGTTTGAGCATATCAGAAACAGCCGATCTCCTGGGATTTTCACACACAATCTCTAGTTCACAGAGAATGGTGCAAAAAACATCTACAGTGGCAGTTCCGTGGGCAAAAATGCCTTGTTAATGAATGGCCAGACTGGTTCAAGCTAACTGTAGGTGACACTAACTCAATCGTGCAATACAACAGTGGTGTGCTGAAGAGCATCCCCGAATGCACAACATGTTGAACCTTGAAGTGGACGGGCTACAACAGCAGGAGACCACACCAGGTTCTATTCCTGAACCTAGTAATATGGTCACTGAGTTTGTGTCACCATATACTACTTTGACATTCGCTCACAGCATGAAAATGAAAATTTAACACTGGCTTTGATGTTTGTGAATTACACTGTCAGAGTTTACATTTTGTGCAGTTTACAGATCTCCATAGCCGGTTGGAAGTTTTACAAGTACAAACACAAATGGGAACCCTTCACTCTCCGAGGAAAGCAATGTGTTCCCACTTCACTAACCTGAGTTTTACAACAAACGTGGACCTAAAATCGCTGCAATGTCATAGAACAAAACTTCAACGAGAAAACCCATTCAGTACAACTTCGGCTTGACTATCATCCAATAATCTTCAAGTCACAACTCCAGATTTGGATTAGATTTGTTTAATCATTTAAAGCAATGATAACTATTGTGGAAGTGCACTCATTCTGACATTGAGAGAATGCTACCAGTGAAACGGTCCTGCATCAGCAGAATCTCAGACCTACATTAAGTGGAAAAGATAATTAGGGGATGTGGATTCCACAAGTGCTTTTCAAGGTTACTCAGAACACACTGCTAACACAATGACTGGTTGCAGCCAGAGGTCCAATAGATAGAAATCTCTCTCCATTCAGAACCACTGATTACATTTTGGCACTGGTTTCCCATTTTCCAGTGAAAAAGCTTAATATATAACAACCTAAAGCAAGCATCGTCCAAAAATTCAAGTTTCAAGACTGTCATTGGTGGAGCAAAAATTTGAGGATAATTTATTAGAGGTTGCAAACTACACCTTGTGTACACCTCCAGAATATCAAGCCAAATGGTACAATTATCTGTACCTTGCAGGTCACACATTTAGAACATAGATACCACAGCACAGTACAGTCCCTTCAGCCCAGTGCTGTGTTGACTTTTTAAACCTACTCCAAAATCAATCTAACCCTTCCCTGCTCCTCAAATGCATCTATGCTTAATTTGTGTCCTGAGATGGCAAGTTCCCCATTCTCAACACTAGTGGGTGAGTCTAGGACCAGAGGGCAATCCTCAAAGCACAGGGATGAAGAGGAATTTCTTTAGCCAGATGATACCGAATCTGGTGAATTCATTGCCACAGATGACTGAGGGGGCCAAGCCACTGAGTATATTTAAACTGGTGATTGATAGGTTCTTGGTTAGTCGGGCCATCAAAGGTTATGGGGAGAGGGCAGGAGAATAGGGTTGAGGGTATAATAAAATCTGCCATGATGGGATGGCAGAGCAAACTTGATGGACTGAGTGCCTAATTCTGTTCCTATGTCTTATGGTTTTGCACTGGATAAATACAATTCCCCTTCTGAAAGCCCAGAGTTATTGCTCAGGCAATCTGATACTGACGATCTCTACATTGATTGCAGTCAAATGGAAACTGTCTTCTAGCAAAAGTTCACAAATTTAAATAACTGCCAAATAGGAAATCTTCTGCTTTCTAAGACAGAAGTACATACAGGGCATTGTAAAGTGCTTTACAAGGGGATAAAATGCAAACATGAAAATAAGACAAAAAGATGTTAGTTAAAAGCAAGGTAAATAAATAGGTTCTGAGTTGGTGTTTAAAAGTGTCAACTGAATCTGCATCCCTTATAGTATTAGGTATTGAATTCCAGAGTTTAGGAGTATTGCTCACAAAAGCTGACCTGCTAATGATCTTTTGAGGGAGATTGCTTGAGCAGTCCACATACGAGGACAGACATGTTCTACCTCACTGCGGTACGAGATCCATTGGCTACTCTCACCTGATTTAGCCCGCCTGCTGAAGCAGTGTTGCTTGCAAACAGCTACTTGGAGCCACAGGTGAGAGCTGAGTGTTCAGTGGGGACCAAAGGTGACAGAACTACCCCAGAATAGCCACAAGTCCTTCTACCAGAGGTATAACTGAACCTGCCACTCATTGGAATTCAAATCTAACTCCCACCATTTACCAATGGTTAAAAATAAAATCAAATTACCAAAACAATCTCACTAAAATGAACATGAAATATAAATGGCAAAGCTTAGCAAGATGAAATGAAGCAAGCCATTGGCTTGATGCCTGCTGTTAGCTGTGAGAAATGCAGCTTTATACCATTAACATCAGGTTCAGCTCTCTAAGGAAGAGAATATTGGCAAGCACTACGTGAAAATTCAGCTTTAGTATGTAGAGCTGGATGATGACAGACATGCTGGCCGAGAGACCTGGACTAGGATGTATATAGAGGCTGCCGGCACAGTGCCATAGTGACTATTAGTTTAACAGAAAACAACTTCAATTCAAAACACCTAACATGCACCTTCAATGCGCCACTGTAGCATTGCAGTTAGTGCGACACTATTGCAGCTCGGGGCATCAGAATTCAATTCCCTTTGCAGTCTGTGTGCTCTCCTCATGACTGCACGGGCTTCTTCCCACAGTCCAAAGACATACCAATTACTAGATTAATTGGTCATTGTAAATTGTCCAGTGATTTGAGGCCCTTCGTTGGCCAGGGTCAAACATGGACATTGTGTCTAGCTGCCTATGTAATATGCAAGCCACGGCTCTACGATATGGAGGGCAAGCTGTTGCCTATGTAGTGGGCTCCCCCTCTTCATGCAGCTGATGAATCCAAAGGAATAGCAGAGACCAATACAGTTTGCACCAGTGGTGTTGCAAGAGTTGCCAATCATCATTGAACGCAACGTAGGAGTGCCTTAGGAACTCCAGCTCCGGATTTTTCCTTTGGGATTTACTCCCGAAGCCTTCCCCATGAGTGGGTATAGCTGCAAGGAAGGGAGCAGAGGTTTGAGATCAGTTTTCCTTCTAGATGAGCAGTTAATCACAGCTGGCTGGCCCCTTCTGCCTGAAGTGATTGGTTTTAATACACCAGTAACCCAACTTTCCCCTTCTTAACAGCAGAAACAGTTCTGCTGGGCTAGGTAGCTAAGCCATATGTGAAGGTCAGGAGCTGGACTTGGTTAGCAGAGGCTACTGGAATGCCACTGGAAGCATTTAATTAGATAGAAGGAGCTTCTTCACACTGCTTCCCCCTCCAACTTTAAGGAACCATGATTAGGCCAGGGTTAAGTGGGTGGGTTGCTGTGCAGTGAGCTCGTTGAGCCAGAAGTGCCCGTTCTGCACTGTACCTCTAAATAAATATCTGAAAGGCCTGCACTATGCCAAAGGAACTTTATTATTTTTTGAGTGAAAGTTTACAGAGGACCAGAAACCGAAAGCAAGCCATCTCATTTCAACTAACAAAACACTGCTCCAAATGGGCAATTTATACTGGTCAAATGATGAAAACTACTGTTAGAAGGTTGATGAAATTAATTTTTTTAACCTTGTGTACAAATCTTGAATTTTTATTTTGTAATCCACACGTTTGAAAAAATTTTCAGTGTCTTAAAATGCAAGTTTAGAATGTCACGGTGACACGTACTTTGGCAATAAGTTTACTGCAAATGTTAACATTTAGTTTAAGCTGAACAAAATCTCTGCCATAAGAATACATCTGCGATATGAGAATCACAAGCATAAAAACATGTTGAATCATCTTGAATACTGAGAACTTCATTATGAATTTGACTTAATGGTACAGCTGAATAATATTTAAGATCATCCAACGTAGGAGTAGAATTAGGCCATCTGGCCGATTGTGTCTGCTATGCCATTCCACCATAACTGATTTATTTCCCCTCTCAACCCTATTCTCCTGCCTTCTCCCCATGACCTTTGATACCCTGACAAATTGAGAACCCATCAACCTCTGTTTTAGAGACACTCAATGATTTGACCTCCACATGAATGAATTCCACAGACTCGCTACCCTCTGACTAAAGAAATTTTAATCTGAGTAGTGAATCTGTGGAATTTAACTATAAAACATTGTAAACCATAAAGAATATTTTAGCCACAAAGAATTTTGTGGCTTCTGGTTTAATAACAAGTGAAAGTCATTGAAAAATATTTGGTAAGTGCACTACAGAGACGTCCAAGGGTCCTGAACATTAAATCTGTGTTCAATTAAGATTTAAATGCTTATAGCACACACCGGTAGTCAAATAATGAGCTGTCTTGCAGCTTTTCATACTTCTAGTTCTGAGGCTTTTTAAGGCATTGGTAAGACTGCTCTTAAGAGCATTGTGAGCAATTTTAGGCCCCTTATTTAAGAAAAGATGTGCTGGCATTGGAGAGGGTCCAGAGGAAGTTCACGAGACTGATACCAGTGATACGTTAGCATTGGATTGGAGAAATTTTAGGCCAGTCCTCCTTACAAAACTGCTTCAACTCTGGGATGTTGGTGGGCTTCCTTACATAGAAAACCTACAGCACAATACAGGTCCTTCAGTCCACAAAGCTGTGCCAAACCTTAGAAATTACCTACAGTTACCCATAGCCCTCTATTTTTCTGAGCTCCATGTACCTGTCCAGGACATTCACTGTCGCCGGCAGCCCATTCCACGCACTCACCACTCTGCAGAAAGAAAACTTACCCCTGACATCTCCTCTGACTATCCACACGATCAATGCCTCTCATCTGCTTGAACTGCTTGTTTCAGGTGCTTCCACGTTTCTATTGGATTAAAGTCTGGACTTCGACTTGGCCAGTCAAAACACAATTTTTTTTTAAAAAAAAAACATTCTGTTGTTGATTTATTCTTGTCTTTTGGGTCACTGTCTTGTTTCATAATCCAACTTCTATTAAGTTTCAGGTGATGGAATGCTACCCTGAGATCTTCTTGTAAAATGTCTTGACATAATTTTAAATTCATTGTTCCCACAAGCTGTCCAGGCCCTGAGGCAGGAAATAAACCCCAAACCATGACACTCCTTCCACCATGCTTCACCGTTGGGACGAGGTTTTGTTGTTGGTGTGCAGTGCCCTTTTTCCTCCAAACATCGTGGTGTGCATTTCTGCCAAAAAATTCAACTTTTGTCTCATCCATCCACAGAACTTTGTCCCAAGAGTGCTGTGGAACATCCAGGTTGTCTTTTGCAAACTTGAGATGTGCAGCAATATTTTTGTTTGGAAAGCAGTAATTTCCTCCATGGTATCCTTACATGAATATCATTCTTTGTTCAGTGTTTTTCTTATAGTAGACACATGAACAGACTTCAGCAAGTTCTAAGATTTCTGCGGGTCTTTTGCTGTTAAGCTTGGGTTCTTTTTCACCTCTTTCAGCATTGCTCTTGCTGTGATCTTTGCAGGATGTCCACTCCTACGCAGAGTAGCAATAGTACCAAGTTTCCTCCACTTGTAGACAATTTCTTTCTGTCGACTGATGAACACTCGGGTTTTTAGAAATGCTTTTGAAGCCTTTTCCTGCTTTATGCGTCACTACAATGCATCATACAACTTCTGCGGAACTCAGAAGTTCCTCTGAAAGTTGTTTTGATCAAAGCATGGTGCACATAAATGCACCTTCTTGAGAAGAGCAGGCTCTCTCAGTAGCCTGACTTTGTGTGTCCTTTTTATAGGGCAGCACACTTCTACAACCCACATCTCCAATCCCCTCTCATTGATTGGGACACCTAACTCTAAACAGCTATGGTAGGAGGCATTACCCCAGAGGTTCACACAAATACATGTAACATCTAGTTTTAGGATTTAAGTGAAGATCTGATCACATTTTAGATCATATTTATGCAGTAATAGAGAAAATGCATGGTTCACAACTTCCAATGTACAAACCCAGAAAGTGAGCAAGGTTCTAAGGCTTTACATCAAAGCCACATCCTCCTCATACAGCATCTAGAAGCATAGTTCAATTCCATAGCAATGAAGGAGACAATCCTCAATAACACAAGAGGTTCTGCAGCTGCTGGAAATCCGGAGTAACACACACAAAATGCTGGAAGAACTCAGCCCAAAGCATCAACTGTTTATTCATTTCCAAAGCAGCTGCCTGACTGGCTAAGACTCTTCGACAGGATTGGAAATGTAGGGGACAGAAGCCAGAATAAGGTGGGGGGGGGGAGCAGGGGAAAGGGAAGGAGTACGAGCTTTGGGGGGGGGGGGGGGGGGGAGGAGGAGAAGGAGCATGAGCTGGGGTTGGGGGGAAAGAATGATCAATGCCATGATTGAGAGAGTGGTGACTAAAAGTAGATGGCATAGATTTATGAGGTTTAGAATGGCTCCGAGAAAGAACTCCTTCCACCCAGAGGGTTGCTGATCTCTGGAACACCATGCCGCAGTGTGTGGAAGCAAGTAATCTCACATCTAATCACCAAGGCTGGTCAATGGGATTAGGACAAGTACTTGATGGCTGGTACGGACATGGTGGCCTGAAGATGTATTTCATGTTTGTGCAACTCCAGGTACATGCTTCAAGATACAACAGTTTTGTCACCAGATCAGTGATTCCAATAACGTAAGCAAATAATCTATTCAGAAACATCAAAACAGCTTCTCATTATGGGTGTATATAGCAATACAGGTTTCCCCCGCTATCCGAAGGTAGAGCGTTCCTATGAAACTGTTTGTAAGCCGAAATGTCGTAAAGCGAAGAAGCAATTACCATTAATTTATATGGGAAAAATTTTTGAGCGTTCCCAGACCAAAAAATAACCTACCAAATCATACCAAATAACACACAAAACCTAAAATAACACTAACATATAGTAAAAGCAGTAATGATATGATAAATATGCAGCCTATATAAAGTAGAAATATTGTATGTATGGTGTAGTTTTACTTATCAAAATCGGGAAGACAGCAAGCCAAAATCAATCTGGAGGGAAAAAAATCTGCACGTACACGCATGCGCAAACAACTGCCCGCACAAGGCTTCACGGTCATTGTAGTCTTTCTCAGGGTAAACACACGTATAAAGTGGGCTTATTTTTTTTTGTAAAAGCGAAAATCCTCTTTGGTTAGCGAAAACAGGTACCAATGTAGGTCTTTCGTAACAGCGAGTTGTCGTAAAGCGAATGTTCGAAAAGCGGGGGACACCTGTATACTGTAAGTAGCAAGTCCCTACCATCTTTAGAGGGGCAAAAAGTACCAAAGCTAAACCTGAGATTCTAGAAATCCAGAGTAACACACACAAAATGCTGGAGGAACTCAGCAAGTTAGGCAGCATCTATGGAAATTAATGAACAGTCAATGTTTCAGGCCGAGGCTCTTCATCAGGACTGGAGAGGAAGGGGACAGATGCCAGAATAAGGTGAAGGGAGGGGAAGGCAGACAAGCTAGATGGTGAAAGGTGAAGCTAGGTAGGTGGGGGTTGAAGAAGATAGGTGGAAAAGGCTTAGAGCTGTAGAAGGAGGAACCTTTCTTTCTTTGTCAATCTTTTTTATTGAGTTTCAAATAGATAAACATAATGATAATGATACAAAGAGATCGGGATTACACTAAAAATGGTTAATGTATACATAAACAGACTCCGAGTGACATGTGTAATCTAACCCTCCCAATCTCTTATTAACTAAACATGAGAAAGATTCAAAGAAAAAAAGATTGTTACAAGAGAAAAAAAGTCCCCTAAACAAAAAAAAACAAAATAAAAACAAAAAGCTGGGCTGCCTTGTTTCATTGGTTAAAATCGTTGTCATTAACTCTGCTCCTCTATACATGAAAAAAAGAGTTATTGAGAAGGATTTGGAAATGGTCAGCTAACATCACATGAAAATGTTGAATAAATGGTCTCCAAGTTTCTTCAAATTTAACCGAAGGGTCGATAGTGCCACTCCTAATTTTAACCAAATTTAAATATGTTATAGTTTGGGCAAACCATTGAAATGTAGTAAGGGGATTAGAATCTTTCCATTTAAATAAAATGGATCTTCTGGCTATTAATGTAACAAATGCAATCAAACGGCAAACTGAAGGTAATCCAAAAATTGCAGTAATAGGAGGTTGTAAATCAATACGCAAAACTGCTGAAATAATATCAAAAATATCTTTCCAATATTTTCCCAAAAGAGGGCAAGACAAGAACATGTGTATCAAGGAAGCTACCTCAGACTTGCATCTGTTACAGACAGGATTTATATGGCAATAAAAACAAGCTAACTTATCCTTGGACACATGGGCCCTATGAACCACCTTAAACTGTGTCAAAGCATGTCTAGCACAGATTGAAGAAGTGTTAACTAGATGGAGAATTTTCTCCCATTTCTCTATAGGTAAAGATACCTGAAGTTCTCTTTCCCATTCATTCTTAATTTTATCAGATGTACCTAGATGTGTTTTCGTAATCAGGTCATAAATAATTGCTATTAAACTCTTCTGATAGGGGTTTAAACCTAAAAAAAATTTCTGTAATTTCAGTTTGATGTGACGGAAAAGTAAGTAAAATAATATTCAAAAAGTTTCTAATCTGTAAATATCTGAAAAAAATGTGATCTAGGCAAACTATATTTATTAGACAACTGTTCAAAAGACATGAGACAGTTATCCGTGAATAAGTCACAAAAACATGTTATTCCCAGAAGGAGGAATCTGATAGGGGTGGGGGGAGTGAACCATGGGAGAAAGGGAAGGAGGAGTGGTACAGGGGAAGTTGATAGGCAGGTGTGGAGAAGAGGTAAGGGGCCAGAGTGGGAAAATGAAGAGGGAAGGGGGAGTAGGGAAAAATTACTAAATGTTGGAGAAATTAATGTTAACGTCAAAGCTGATATTAATTTCATAACTCAAATAAATATACAGTTGCTGCAGTGAATTGGCACATATTGTAAATAACCAGAAATAAATCTCTAAATAAAATAAATTCCTCCAAAATTGCATTATTAGAAAATGAAATAACCTACTGTACAACACACAAAATGCTGGTGGAACACAGCAGGCCAGGCAGCATCTATAAGGAGAAGCACTGTCGACGTTTCGACAGGACTGATGAAGGGTCTCGGCCCGAAACGTCGACAGTGCTTCTCCTTATAGATGCTGCCTGGCCTGCTGTGTTCCACCAGCATTTTGTGTGTGTTGTTTGAATTTCCAGCATCTGCAGATTTCCTCATGTTTGCTCTTTAACCTACTGTACCTTAGATAGCTCCCCAAGATCAGGACGAACCCAGCCCAGTTTTTCTAGCACACAGTTATCAAATGCCTCTTGCTGCTTGCGACAATGCCGAAACTCTTGCAGATTGGTATAATCGATGCAGGTCCAGTACTCTGTGAAGGGTTCAGCACAATGGCTCTTTATCTTCCTAAACAAACAATGTAGACATTAGTAATCTGTTCGCAAAAATAAGCCAGTATAAATACAAGCAGTATACTAATTGGATGTTACAAAAATACAGAAGTATAAAAAGCTTTGCAACATAAAAGAGCCAACAACTTGGATCTGGACAGTTCTGATTGCCTCACTATAGGAAGGGTGTGGAAGCTTTAGAGAGGGTGCAGAGATTTTACAGAATGTTGCCTAGATTAGAGAGTGTGTCTCATGAGGCTAGGTTGAGTGAGCTAGGTTTTTTTCTCTTTAGAGTGAAGGGGGATGACAGGTGCTTGATAGATGGTGTATTAGATAAGAGATAGAATAGACAGCTAGTGACTTTTCCCCTTATACCCTTCTGTATTAGGACAGAAATGCCTAATACAAAAGAGCATGATTTTGAGGTGACTGGAGGAATGCTTGGGGGTGGGGGATATCAGGGAGTGGAGGTGTTTTTCTATAATTGAGGGTGGTGGGTATGCGGAACACACTGCCAGGGGTAGAGGGAGAGATGGATACATTAGTAATGGGCAGGTTAATTGGTCATTACAAATTAGACCACCGGGCTGAGGGGGTTGCTGGTGCAGTGCAAAGAACCGGAAGGGCTGTATCACTAAAGAAAATAAATTTTAAGAGACTCTTAGATAGGCACATGGATGATAGATCAGCACAGAATAGTGGGCTGTGCTGTAGTGTTCTATTTTCTAATTCACACATGTCAAAGATAGACACACCAAGGAAGTGGATAACAACATCAGCACAATTTAGGAAAATGTGAGCTGATCCATTTCAGTAGAAAATGAAAGTTTTATGGAGGGTGAAAAATTGAAAAATCATGTTTAAAAAGCTCGTGTGTGCTCTCACAGATAATTCATTGCAGGTTAACATGCAAGTGTGATGTGTACAAGTAGTAGAAAGAGGCAAGATGAAAAATGTGTGAGGCATTTATTTTTACAAATGAGAGGTGGCTACCAGATTTGCACCGTCAGGAGACACATATCAAGCAGTCATCCATGACACTCTTGGAATGGCATGAATGTGCAAAAAACTAAGGAGATATGGCCACTGTCAGCAAGGATTGCCTTAACTGTATGTTAAATATAATATACCCATTTAGGCAAGAATCAAAATTTAGAATCTATTAAAAGCGACCCGGTCTGAACCTAATCCAGAACAAAGAATGAAAATGTTATACATAAAATACGTTTAACTAGTCTCAAATTACCCATCCTCCTCCGAGCAGAGAACGCCAGCCTCAATCTAAAGTCATAGGAGAGCTGGTGTAGCACAGGTTGGGGTATAACTGCTGTATGACTGAGCTGGCTCTGTTCTGCACTGAAGTTAAAATCATCCCAACTATGTGGCACTTGATCATTATAACATATTCCCCCAAAATAGTTCAGCAGCAACATCAACTGATTATGAAAAATTTTATAAATCAATTAATTTCAGATTGAAACATACTAATGATAATCAAAATTTGTTCAAAGGTGCAATCTACTAATACATCTGAATACATTAATCCAGTTTTTACATAGATTGCAGAGCTCACAAGGCACATGAACAACAAAAATGCAAAATCAAGGTCATTTTGACTGGAATATAAAACCCAATAGATCTAAAAGGCAAAGATCAAGTGGACAGCCAGTTTTTCCCCCAGGGTTGAAATGGCTACAACAAAGGCACACAATTTTAACATGGTTGGAGGTAAATATTGAAGGCAAGTTAGAGGTCGTGGTGCTAGAAAGTCTGTGAACCCTTTAGAATTTTCTGTTTCTACATAAATGATTTAAAATGTGATCAGATCTTCATGCAAGTCCTAAAACTAGATAAAGAGAAACCAATTAAATAAACAAACATTATATTTATTGAGAAAAATGATTCAATATTACATGTTGGAAAAAGTACATGAACCTCTAGGATTACCAGTTCATTTAAAGGGGAAATTAAGAGTCAAGTATTTCAACCAATGGGATGACGATCAGGTGTGAGTGTGAGAGGCTCTGGCCTATTTAAAGAACATAAACCTGGGTCTTCACTATCGAAGTCTGATCTTCACCACACAGGATTTTGGAAATGTGCCATGCCTCGAACAAAAGGGATTGCTAAGGACCTCAGGAAAAAAGTTGTTGATGCTCACTGGGCTGGAAAAGGATACAAAACCATTTCCAAAGTGTTTGGGCTCCACCTTTCCACAGTCAGGCAGATGGTGTACAAATGGAGGAAGTTCAACACCATTGTTACGCTCCCCAGGAGAGTTTGACCAACAAAAACCACTTCCAAGAGCAAGGCATGTAATATTACAGGAAGTCACAGAGAATCCCAGGGTAACATTTAAGGAGGTACAGGCCTCCTCTTGCATTGGCTAATGTCAGTGTTCATGAGTCTACCATCAGGCAAACACTGAACAACAATGGCACGAATGGCAGGATTGCAAGGAGAAAGCTGTAACTGTGCAAGAAGAACATTGCTGTCCATCGAAAATTTGCTGAAGACCACGTGGATAAGTCAGAAGGCTACTGCAATAATGTTCTGTAGATGAATGAGTCTAAAATAGATTTTTTTGCTTAAATGAGAAACTTTATGTTTGGCAAAAAGCATGCAATGCAGCATGAGACCTCATCCCATCTGTGAAACATAGTGGTGGCAGAGTCATGGTTTGGGGCTGCTTAGCTGCCTCAGGATCAGGATGCTTGCCAGCATTGATGGAACTATGAATACTGAACTGTACTAGCAAACTCTACAGGAGAATGCCAGGGCATGTCTGTAAACTGAAGCTCAAGAGAAAGTGGGTCATGCAACATGACCCTAAACACAAGTCAGTCTACCAAAGAATGGCTAAAGCAGAAGAAATTTCATGTTATAGAATGGCAAAGTCAAAGTCCTGACTTAATCTTACAGAAATGTTGTGGAAGGACCTGAAGCAAGCAGTCCACACAAGGAAACCCACCAACATCCCAGAGTTGAAGCAGTTTTGTAAGGAGGAATGGTCTAAAATTCCTCCAAGCTGATGTGCGGGACTGATCAATAGTTACCAGAAATGTTTGGTTATCATTATTGTCGTACAAGTGGGTCACACCAGCTACTAAAAACAAAGGTTCACACAATTTTTCCAATACATGTAAATATTGGATTATTTTCTCAATAAATTAAATATGATGTGTGTGTGTTATTAATTTAACTGGGTTATCTTTATCTAGTTTTGGGGCACTTGAAGATCTGATCACATTTTAAGTCATATTTATGCAGAAAGAAAATTCTCAATAGTTCAATCTTTCTAGCACCAGTTTTGTTTCACTAAGTGTCAGGTATGTAGTATTAGGGACATTTAAGATGTGGGAAAATGGAGGACTATGTTAGAGGAACAGCCTGCACTGTGCTGTTCCATGTTCTAATGTGTGTAATCAAAGATCACTAACAAATGTGTTTAAATCTTTTTTTAAATCATTAACAATGCAGCTATACCATGATTCAAACAATTGAGACACTAAGACCACTTTTTCCTTAAAACACATCTTTTCAATCCATGTCTTCTGCTTCTTGAGCCATTAAATGGAGTGAAACCGTTCCCTTTAGTATCTTTTTTATTAATTATTGTACTACCCTGCACTGTTTTGTGCACTTTATGTAGTCCTGTGCAGGTTTGTAGTCTAGTGCAGTTTTTATGTTGTTTTACGTAGTCTGGTGTAGCCTTGAGCTGTCTCACATAGTCTAGTGTAGTTTTGTGTTGTTTCACGTAGCACCAGGGTCCTGGAGGAACATTGTTTTGCTTTTACTGTGTACTGTACCAGCAGTTTATGGTCAAAATGACAATAAACTTGACTTGGTTTGACGTAATCCAGTGAGCAACCCTTCCACTGACCTGAAACAGTGAATGGTTTCTCCTTCCACAGATACTGGCCAAGTCTCATAGAAACCTACAGCACATTACAGGCCCTTCGACCCACAATGCTGTGCCGACCATGTAACCTACTCTAGAAACTGCCTAGAATTTCCCTAGTGCATAGCCCTCTATTTTTCTAAGCTCCATGTACCCATCCAAGAGGCTCTTAAAAGACCCTATTGCATCCACTTCCACCACTGCCGCCAGCAGGTGCATTCCAGCACCCACCACTCTGAAAAACTTACCCCTCACATCCCCTCAGTACCTATTTCCAAGCATCTTAAAACTATGCCCCCTCATGATAACCATTTCATCCCTGGGTAAAAGCCTCTTTCTACAGTCAATGCCCCTCATCATCTTATACACCTCTATCAGGTCATCTCTCATCCTCCATTGCTTCAAGAAAAGGCCAAGTTCACTCAACCCATTCTCATAAGGTATTCCCTGCAATCCTGGCAACATCCTCGTAAATCTCCACTGCACGCTCTCTATAGTATCCACATCCTTCTGGTAGTGAGGTGACCAGAACTGAACACAGTACTCCAAGCCAGGTCTTCTAACTTTCCTGTTTTTGCTGTAGATTCCAGCATCTGCAATAACTTGTCCTCAACCCTTACTTCAATAACAAACCCTGGCTCTCTTATTTAGAGATACAGCTCAGAACACACCTTTCCGGCACAAGCCGCACCACCCAGCAACTCATCTATTTAACCCTCCTGGCTTAATCACAGGACAATTTACAATGACCAACTAACCAGTACGTCTTCAAATTGTCTAAAGAAAACAGCACCAGGAGGAAACTCACACTCATAGAAAGGACATACAAACTTCCTACAGACACCACCACTAGACTGAATTCCAAACTCCAATGCTCCAAGCTGTGACAGTGCTATGCTAACCTCTATGCTACCATGGCACCCTGCAGTCTGACAAAGCTCAAATCCATATATCCCGAGGACAATCATATTCTTCATGTTGGCAATTAGCATTAGCATTTTACTTCTGTTGTGTCCGACCAGACTTTTATACAGGTTTCACATAACTTGTTTATGCAAATCCCTCTACTTTTAAATCTCCGTATCACATTAATTTTACTAACTACATGCTCAGCACATCCTGTAAATTTCCACACATTTGTAATCAGGTAAATATTTGAAAACTACTGCAAGGAAAATTTTTCTAATGTGCACAAGTGTGGTGAAGTACAGGTACATGACAATGAACTTAACTGGAAGAGGATGGTGCCAGGAATTGAGAATGAGTTATGGAGAAATTGAGACTTTAATTATTGGAGTAGAGGAGGGTGAGGGATAACATTATTTATCTAGCGATACAGCATGGAATAGGCCCTTCAGGACACTCTACCCCAGCAATCCACAAACACAATTAACCCTCGCCTAATCACAGGACAATTTACAATGACCAATTAACCTACCCGATACATCTTTGGACTGTGGGAGGAAACCAAAGCACCCAGAGAAAACCCATGCAGTCATGGAGAGAACATACACAGCCTCCAAACAGACAGCACCGGAACTGAACGAGTGGCACGAGCTGTAAGAGCAGTGCCCATAGTACGAGTAGGCAGCTATCAATCCCGGGGGAACATGGATTTGCGCCTCTGGTGGACTGTGTCCTCTCCAGTGCACAAGCCTGGGCGGGAAGATTTGAAGAGCCTGCCGTTGCCCATACAGCGTGATTCCCATCTCCACGTCACTGATGTAGTCCAAGGGAAGGGCAAGTGCCAATACAGCTTGGCACCAGTCCCATTGCAGAGGTTGCCAGAGTGAAGTTGAAACATCAAACTGCCACTAGGCAGCAGAGGTTTAAAATCCAGTTTTCCTTCTCCTGTGGTATAAAGGTGTCTGACAGGCATAGATAGGATAAATACAGCCTTTTGCTCAGTAAAAAAAAAACTAAAAACTGGAGGGGATAGATTTAAGATTAAAGGGAAAACATTTAACAGGAACCAGAGAGACACTTCTTCACTCGGAAGATGGTCCACAATGCAGGGGCCCCAACAGATATTCAAAGGCTCATTATCCACTGGTGAGGTGCTAAAGTTCTTTCATCATTTAAGAAAGATTTAGCCAGGAAATTACATATTAGTGAGCCTGACATCAGTCATGGGCAAATTATTGCAAGATATTATAAGGGACAGGATATATAACTATTTGGATAGACAGTGGCTAATTTGAAATAGTCAACATGGCAGGTAACGTCAATCTAATCTCAGAGAACTTTTCAAGGAGGTTACCGAGAAGGTTGACGACAGGAATGGATGTCTATATGGACTTAAGCAAAGTACCGTATGGGAGGTAGGTTCAACCGCTTGGCATTCAGGAGGTAATCTACTAGATTCAATGCTGGCTTTGCGACAAGTAGGAGCGTGGTAGTAGACAGTTGTCTCTCTGACTGGAGGTCTGTGACTAATGGTGTGTTGCAAGGATTGATGCTGGGTCTGATGTATATCATCTGTATCAATAATATTGTTGATAAAGTAGTGAACGGGATCAGCAAATTTGCGGATGACACCAAGCTTAGAGGCGCAGTGCACAGCGAGGAAGGCTATTAAAGCCTGCAAAGTGATCTGGGAGAGAGAAAATCAATGGGCTGAGATAGGTCGCAGGACCTCTTTTTGCACTGTTTAACTCTATGACTGTCACCCCACGGCGCTGCCTGCACATCCCCACGTCCGACCACGAACACCTCATAACCTACGGGAGGATAGGCGGGTGGGGAGCCGCGTTAAATCCAGTGGCCGGCTTCAGGCGCGGCCTGCACTATGTGCAGCCTTGGGCTCGGCTACCTGAAGAACTCGAGCGCGCACTCGTTGACCTTGCGGCCCTCCTGCAAGCAGCGGCGCGGGTCCTTCTCCTCCCAGCGGCATAGCATGAACTCTTTGTTGGGTTTGTCGCACAGCGAGCCGTAGTGGTGGGCCGACGCCTTCAGCACGGCCGAAGACACGGTCACTTCCTGCACGTTGAGCTCCTGCAGCGACGGCAACTCCACCGTGGCCATGTCGCCGCCACTACTCGGTCCCACCGGCCTCTCCGAGCCGCTGCCGCCACCAATCGGCCCAAGGTCGCTATAACACGCATGCGCCACACGCCCTAACCTGCTGATAGGCTGATCCTGCCGGATATCCATCGTGATTGGTTAATAGAGCATACACTGGTACAGCACAATGTCTACCACGATTGGTTAATATGACACACACTTCCAAAGCTAATATTTGATTGGTTAATCTGTTCTGTCTATCATAGGCTGGTGGACGAAGTTAAAATTTAAATTAAATGACGTTCTAAAAAGCTTTTTGTTTTAAATTCACATTTTAATTTCTATTTCTAAAATTTAATGTTATTTTTTGTGTAAATGAATAAAAGATTTTCGTTTCTGACGGCAGGAAGGCTGGGGGGTCAAAGGGTACCGGTGTTGCCATGGTAACGTTGTTGTTCGGCGGCTCCGGGTTCTGGGGAGGTGATGGTGCCATGGAGTTCACGGGCAGCAGCTACGTCGGGGACTACCGCAATGGCAGGTCGTGGTCTGGGGGAGCTGGCGCTTTCAGGGAGTCTATTGAGGGAAGAGCTGCGCTTCGGGAGGAACAGTACTGAGGGAGCGCCGCGCTTCGGGAGGAACAGTACTGAGGGAGCGCCGCGCGTCGGGAGGAACAGTACTGAGGGAGCGCCGCGCGTTGGGAGGAACAGTACTGAGGGAGCGCCGCGCTTCGGGAGGAACAGTACTGAGGGAGCGCCGCGCTTCGGGAGGAACAGTACTGAGGGAGCGCCGCGCTTCGGGAGGAACAGTACTGAGGGAGCGCCGCGCGTCGGGAGGAACAGTACTGAGGGAGCGCCGCGCGTTGGGAGGAACAGTACTGAGGGAGCGCCGCACCCTTGGGAGCAGCAGGGAGGCAGCGACGAGCTGTCAGAGCAGTGAGGGAGCACCGTGTGGTCAGATGGACAATACGCCAGACTGTGGAAGGGACTGATGGGGGCCTTACATAATGCCCGGCAGCCCATGACACTATCTGTAGAATAGTCAGGGGAGTTATCTCTCCTGTCGTGAGCAATATTGATTCCCCAAAACTCCTGGTTGTTCTCACTTTGCTGTTGTAGGAGCTTCTTGTTTGTAAAGTGCCTGATGTGTGCTTCTTCCCACTATCTGACTGTACGTCAAAAGTGATTAATAATTTGTAAGCAATACACAAAATGCTGGAGGAACTGATGAAGGGTCTCCGCCCGAAACGTCGACGGTACTCTTTTCCATGGATGTTGCCTGGCCTGCTGAGTTCTTCCAGCATTTTGTGTGTGTTGCTTGGATTTCCAGCATCTGCAGATTTTTTCTTGTCTGTAATCATTTGTAAAGTATTTTGAAATGTGAAAATACACGTTTGTAGTTGTAGAAGTGTGTAGCTCTGTATCTCTAGGAGTAAACCGTTTGCTTTTCAGGGCTGCACTCAATCCCACTCTGACACATTATGCAGCTGCAGTATCTGCTTCCAGCTTTCTTCCGATATCCCTCGATGCCTCTACCCTGAGAAAAAATATCCATCTCCTTCACAATGTATATACAGACACTGTTGCGAGAAAAAGTTTGTCAATTCTTTGTAATTACCTGATTTCTGGCATTAATTAGTCAAAGTGTAGTCTGATCTTCACCTAAGTCATAATAATAATTAGCCTAAACTAATAACTCACAAGCAATTGTACTTCTCGTCAATAAGTACAATCACAGTCTAGGTTCAAAAAATATGTGAACCTTTGGGATAATGCCTTCAACAAAAAGCTATTTGGAGTCAAGTGTTCCAATCAATGAGATGAGATTGAAGGTGTGGGTTGTAGAGGTACCCGGCCCTATTTTAAAAAAAAGATACACAAAGTTACTGATGGAGCCTGCTGGTCTCCAGAAAGAGCTGTTTATGTGCACTATGCCTTGATCAAAATAACTTTCAGCTGACCTTAGAAGAAGAATTATAGAGATACATGAAACTGGGAAAGGCTACAAAAGCATTTCTAAAGCATTTCTGAGTGTTCATCAGTCCACAGTAAGGGAAATTGACTACAAATGGAGGAAATTCAGTATTGTTGCTACTGTCCCTAGCAGTGGGCATCCTGCAAGAGCACAGCATGTAATGCTGAAAGGGGTGAAAAAGATCTCAAGGATACAGCAAAAGACCTGCAGAAATCTCTAGAACTTGCTAAAGTCTCTGTTCATGTGTCCACTGTAAGAAAAACACTGAACAAGAATGGTGTTCATGGAAGGACACCATGGAGGAAACCACTGCTCTCCAAAAAAAACCATTGCTGCACATCTCAAGTTTGCAGAAGACCATCTGGATGTTCCACAATGCCTCTGGGACAATGTTCTGTGGACAGATGAGACACACATTAAACTTTTTGGCAGAAATGTGCACTGCTATTTTTGAAGGAAAATGGGCACTAACACATGGGCATTAACACCAAAACCTCAACCCAATCGTGAATCATGCTGGAAGGAGCATCATGGTTTGGGACTTATTTGCTGCCTCAGGGCCTGGACAGCTTGCAATTGTTGGGGGAACAATGAATTCAAAATTGTATCAAGATATTTTACAGGAGAATGTTCAGGGTCCACAACCTTTTTCTTGCAACTGTATATAAATAAAATTATTTGGATTTGACTGAACCAATCATGAAGGACCCTCACCATTTAGGACATGCTCTCTTCTCATACTGCCATCAGTAAGGAGGTACAGGAACAGAATTAGGCCATTTGGCCCATCAAGTCTGCTTCACTAGCATTTCATTATGGCTGATCCATTTCCCTCTCTGTCCCAATCTCTTGCCTTCTCTCTATCCCTTCATGCCCTGACTAATCAAGAATCTATCAACCACTGCCTCAATGACTTGTCCTCCACAGCTGACTGTGGCAATGAATTCCACAGATTCACCACCCTTTGTCTAAAGAAATACAGGAGTCTGAAGATGCATATTCAACATTTTAGAACAGCTTGTTCCCTTCCACCATCAGATTTCTGATGAACCCATGAACACTATCTCACAATTTTGCTTCTTGAACTATTTATTAATGTTTATATATTACTCTAATCTATAGTAATTTCTATGTACTGCAGTGTATAGCTGCTTCAAAACAATAAATTTCACCAACATATGTCTGTGATGATAAACAGATTCTGATTTTCTGCCTTTTGTGATAGCATGCTCTGGGAGAAGAAATTGCTATCTATACATCTTAAGTGACTTAACTCTGTTCTTAGGATTTGTCAGTGCCCTGCCATTCACTGAATAGTGCTGTGGATCAGAGAGACTTGGGAGTACAATTTGCGTAGTGGTGAAGAAGGCATTAAGCACGCTGGCCTTCGTCAATTAGGGCTTTGAGATTAGGAGTAGAGACGTTATGTTGCAGTTATATAAATTGTTGGTGAGGCCACACTTGGAATATTGTATACTGTTCTGGTCACCCAGTTAGTGGAAGGATGTTGTCAAGCTGGAGAGGATGCAGAAGAGATTTATGAGGATTCTACCTGGACTAGAGGGTCTGAGTTATAGAGAGAGGTTGTCCATGGTGAATCTCGGCAGAACCTCTTTTGTTCATGGTAAATCTGTATTTCTTGGAGTGTAGGAAAATGAAGGGTAACCTCACCGAAGTTTGTTAAATCAGATGGGCTATGAACAAGGTGGATGGTTGTAGTCTTTTCTCCGGGGTTAGTGGGTCCAAATCTAGGGGGTACAAGTGTGAGTTAAAGAGACACTTCTTTACACAGAAGGTAGTGAGCACCTGGAATGAGATGCTAGAAATGGTTGAAGTGGGTCCAGCTGCAACATTTAAGAGGATTTGGATAGGTACATGGAGGGGATATCCCCCATCAGGAAGGCCTTAAAGCTCTCTACTTTTATTTCAAGGTTTGGCATTCTCAAGCTGGAAACTCATGTAGACTCTATACAATAGCAGCAGGAAATCCATGCACAGAACACTCACTGATCTTCAGGACTACAAACTGATGGAGTCCCTCAGCTCAAAAAGTTGACTCTTTATTCCTTTCCTTTTGTGAATGTGACTCCAGATTTCCAGCATCTGCAGAATCTCCTCTGTTTAATATCTCTGTGACCCTCCATTCCATCTTCTTTGACCTTCCTGAATACAACCAATATTAATAGCAACTATACTTCCGGTTGGCAAGGACCTAGCCTCTAAAGTTCACTTCTTAATTCTCTGCCTCACTACCTAGATTTTTTTGTGCCTTTTAAAAGTCTACTTTTGTGTATCAGTTTCAAATTTTGCCTGATTACACTGTGATGCATCTTGATGTAAGCCCATAGACAGGAGCAGAATCAGGCCATTTGGCCCATCAAGTCTGCTGTATCATCCCTCTCAATCCCATTCTCCCGCCTTTTCCCCATAACCTTTGACGCTCTGACTAATAAAAAACCTCTGCACTAAATCCACCCAATGATGTGAGGCAATGAATGCCATAGATTCACCACTCTCTGACTGAAAAAATTCCTCCTTATCTCTGTTCTAAATGGACATCCTTCTATTCTGAGGCTGCGCATTCCGTCCTAGACTCCCCCACTATAGGAAGCATCCATTCCACATCCACTCTTTCAAGGCCTTTCAACATTCAATAGGTTTTAAAGTGATGTGCTTCCTTATTCTTCAGAGCTCCAGTGAGTACAGGCCCAGAGCTATCAAACACTCCTCATGTGTTGCTTTAAAATTGAAAGTTGATTGTAAGCAGAAAACTTCAGTAGGTTGGGAGGTGAAAATATTCACCCCATTTTGCTCTTTCAGAGGCTTACCACCTAGTTACAATATATTTTCAGTTGTCAAATGTTTGGAGTTTTTAAATGAGAGATTTAACTCTTATCATCCATCTTGAAGCTGTTAACATTCTTTATAACCACAGTATAACTTCCTTACTTAGCAGTCATATAAATCATGACAGTGTTATTCCACAACAGATTTATCAGTACCCTCTCACCATTCTGAACAAATCAACATAAACTGAAAATAAATTAATTCGTAAGGATTATTTTAATTTACTGAAATTGCAGTACATACTTAAAGAGAAAAGCTAACTCCACTCCTACAGTAAGTTATGGTCTTTTTCTTTACCTTCATGAGACCTGGGAGCAGAATCAGGCCAATAGGCCCATTGAGTTTTCTTCACCAGTCAATTATGGCTGTTTTATTATCCCTCTCCACTCCATTCACCTGCCTTCACCCTGTAACCTTTGATGCACTTACTAATCAAGAATCTATCGACCTCCACTTCAAATATACTCAATGACTTGGCCTCCACAGCCATTTGTGGCAGTAAATTCCACAGATTCACCACCCCCTGGCTAAAGAAATTCAGCTCATCTCTGTTCTAAAGTGACATCCTTCTTTTCTGAGGCTGTGCTCTCTGATCCTAGACTATCCCACAATAGGAAACATCCTCTCCACTAGTTCTCAGGGTTATGTCAAGTTAATTCACTAAAATAAATTTAAACAACTGAAGTAAGTCTGTGTTCATCTATCCAAACTACCTGTTGTACCATTCTCTGATAAACATTGAAAATGTTTGTTAAATTGTATTGTGCTTGGCTCAAGGCCCTTTCTGGGAAGTGATTCCAGCTGTTGAACATCCTCTTCCAACAATCTGTCACGCAGTTATGTCTGAGACCTCAGATTCCTCTGCACTTGATACTTCTGAAAGTCCTCTTACTGCTTCACTTTATCCTGGTAGGTACAATGGATGCCTTTATTACACAGGGATAGGAACAGGCCATTCAGACCAAGAGATAAATGTTGTTCTTTATGCTCTATGCCAGCCTCCTGCTCCTCTCAGTCTATCAGCTTCTCTTTCAATCTATTTCTCTGTGCTACTTACCTAGGTTCAACTTGAGGGAGATGATTATAGCATAACTCAGTGCGCTAAAAAACTTAATATCACTTCAATAACAATTCAAAGTTCAAAATAAATTTATTATCAATGTACAACATATACAACACTGAAGTTCATTTTCATGTGGGCATTCGTAATAAAAATAAAGAAGCAAAGCAAAACAAAATAAATAAATAAATAAATAAATAAGCAGAGAACAAGATGAAGTGCCCTTGAAAGTGAGCCTATAGGTTGTGGGAACAGTTCATTGTTAGCATGAGTGCAGTTATTCCCCCTGGTTCAAGGGCCTGATGGTTGAGATGTAAGATTATGATATATTTGAATGTTAAGTATTGAAAATACAATTTAGAATCAGAATCAGGTTTAATATCACTGGCATATGTTGTGAAATTTGTTTTATGGCAGCAGTACATACAATGCATAATAGTAAAAATGCTTGAACAAGGGAGACTACAACAGGATGAGGGAGGAGTAGACAAATATGGATTGGGAGCACAGGCTATTTGGCAGGACAGTTGAGGAACAGTAGAATACTTTCAAAGAGATTTTTCACAGTGCTCAACAAAAGTATATTCCAGTCAAAAGTAAGGACAGTAAGTATGGGGAGAGCCAGCCTTGGATAACTAAGGAAATAAAAGATAGTATCAAATTAAAAGCTCATGTGTACAAAGTCACAAAGAGTAGTGGGAGACTAGAGGATTGGGAAAACTTTAAAAGCCAACAGAGAACAACTAAACAAGAAATAAGGAAAGGGAAGATAGAGTATGAAAGTAAATTAGCACAAAATATAAAAACAGATAGCAAAAGTTTTTATAAATATATAAAGTGGAAGAGGGTGGCTAAAGTCAACGTAGGTCCCTTGGAAGACGATAAGGGGAAATTGGTATTGGGTGATAAGGAAATGGCTGAGCCATTGAACGACTATTTTGTGTCTGTCTTCACAGTGGAGACACGTCTAATATGCCAAAGAAGGATGTTATGGACAAAATGGGAGGTGAGGACCTCGATAAAATCACTGTCACTGAAGATACAGTGATGAGCAAACTTGAGGGCCTGAGTCCCCTGGTCCTGATGGGATGCATCCCAGGGTGCTGAAGGAATCGGCGGAGGATATAGTAGACATGTTGGTAATCATTTATCAAAGCTCTCTAGACTCTGGGCAGGTCCCGGCAGATTGGAAGACAGCAAATGTCACTCCACTTTTTAAAAAAGGATGTAGGCAAAAGACGGGCAACTATAGGCCAGTTAGCCATCTATAGTCGGGAAAATGCTTGAAGCTGTCATTAAGGAAGAAATAGTGAAACATTTAGAAAAGAGTGGTTCCATTAGACAGACGCAACATGGATTCAGAAAGGGCAGGTCCTGTTTGACAAACTTACTGGAGTTCTTTGAGGACATAATGAGAGCAGTGGATAGAGGGGAACAGGTGGACGTCATATACTTGGATTTCCAGAAGGCGTTCGATAAGATGCCGCACAAGAGACTTATAAATAAGATACAGATGCATGGAATCGGAAAAAGTGTATTGGCATGGATAGTGGATTGGTTAACTGATAGAAGGCAGAGAGTTGGTATAAATGGGTGTTTCTCCGGTTGGCAGTCTGTCGTGAGTGGGGTGCCACAGAGGTCGGTGCTGGGCCCGCAGCTGTTTACCATTTACATTGATGATTTGGAAGAGGGGACTGAGTGTAGCATAGGAAAATTTGCTGATGACACTAAATCGCCAAAAGTTTTACTTGCAGGTCCGACAGGTTATTAAGAAGGCAACAGAATGTTGGCCTTCATTGCTAGAGGGATTGAATTCAAGAGCAGGGAGGTCATGCTGCAACTATACAGGGTACTGGTGAGGCCACACCTGGAGTACTGTGTACAGTTCTGGTCTTTGTACTTGAGGAAGGATATACTGGCATTGGAGGCAGTGCAGAGGAGGTTCACCAGGTTGATTCCGGGGATGAAGGGGTTAACCTATGAGGAGAGATTGAGTCGCCTGGGACTATACTCTCTGGAGTTCAGATGAATGAGAGGGGATCTTATAGAAACATACAAAATTTTGAAAGGGATAGATAAAATAGAAGTACAAAAGTTGTTTCTATTGGTAGGTGAGACTAGAACTAGTAGACATTGCCTCAAGATTCAGGGGAGAAGATTTAGGATGGAGATGAGGAGAAACTGTTTTTCCCAGAGAGTGGTGAATCTGTGGAATTCTCTGCCCAAGGAAGCAGTTGAGGCTTCTTCACTAAATATGTTTAAGAAACAGTTAGTTAGGTTTTATATAGTAAGGGAATTAAGGGTTATGGGGAAAAGGCAGGTCGATGGAGCTCAGTTTACGGACAGGTCAGCCATGATCTTATTGTATGGCGGGGCAGGCTCGATGGGCTGAATGGCCTACTCCTGCTCTTATTTCTAATGTCCTTATGTTCAATAAGTATATATAAAGAAAGGAGATTATTTAAACAAGTAGCACAAAAAGAGAGGAAATAAATATCAAGGTAGCATTCATTGAGAAATCTGATGGTGGAGTAGAGAAGCTGTTCCTGAAATGTGTGTATGTGTGTGTGTGTGTGTGTGTGTGTGTGTGTGTGTGTGTGTGTGTGTGTGTGTGTGTGTGTGTGTGTGTGTGTGTGTGTGTGTGTGTGTGTGTGTGTGTGTGCGTGTGTGTGTGCGCGCGCGCGCGCGCCTTCAGCTCCTATACCACCATGTTGATGGTAGTAATGAGAACAGGGCATGCCTTGGGAGATGGGGGTCTTTAATGATGGATGCTGCTTTTTTTGGGCATTGCCTTTTGAAGGTGTCTTGGATGCTGGGGAGGCCGGTGCCCATGATGGAGCTGGCTGAGTTTTCAACTTTCCACAGCTTTTTCCAGCCCCTCCATACCAGATAGTGATGTAACTGGTTAGAACGCTCTCCAAGGTACATCAGTGGAAATTTGCAAGAGTCTTTGGTGACATACCAATTCTCAAATTCCTAATGAAATATGGCACTTCCGTGCCTTCTTTGTAATTGCATCAATATGTTAGACCCAGATAGATCGTCAGAGATAATGGTAACCAGGAACTTGAAACTGCTCACTCTTTCCACTGCTGATCCCTCAATGAGGATTGGTGTGTGTTCCCTCAACTTCCCCTTCCTGAATTCTATAATCGATTTAAATCAGAGAATTGAAGTTGCCTAAACAAGTGTTTTCACGACAATGAAGAACTCAATCTTAGTTCACCAAACAAAAAAATCATCTGGATTATATATGTAATAACAGAAAACTGAGAGGACCACCTAGGACATGCCCCCTTTTCGTTGTTACCAAAGAGGTACAGGAGCCTGAAGGCACACGCTCGGCAATTCAGGAACAGCTTCTTTGCTTCCCCATCTGATTTCTGAATGGATATGGATCCCATGAACACTACTTTTTTGTCTTTTTGCACTACTTATTTAATTAACTTTTTAAAATCTATATACTTATTGTAATTTATAGTTTTTATTATCATGTATTGCAATGTATTGCTGCTGCCTAACAATAAATTTCACAACATATGCTGGTGCTATTAAACCTGATTCTGATTCTGAGAGTGAGCCTGTAGCATTTTAAGACATTCAGAAGCTATCTTAAATCAAACAAGTAATTCAATAAGCCACTTGATTCCAGGGTATTTATTATATTCCTAAATACTGCTCTTGACACTTAAAGGAAAGGTAATACAAATTTTGCTTTATAACAAATCTTGTACAGAGAGGCATTGTTCAGCTTTGATGATCTGATGACCTTAGACTTTATTGGTGCAATGTCCTACTGCTGCTACCAGAAGCCTGAATTTCCCGTTTTACTGAAACATAGAAACATAGAAAATAGGTGCAGGAGTAGGCCATTCAGCCCTTCGAGCCTGCACCACCATTCAGTATGATCATGGCTGATCATCCAACTCAGAACCCTGTACCTGCTTTTCCATACCCCCTGATCCCTTTAGTCACAAGGGCCATATCTAACTTCCTCTTAAATATAGCCAATGAACCAGCCTCAACCGTTTCCTGTGGCAGAGAATTCCACAGATTCAACACTCTCTGTGTGAAGAAGTTTTTCCTCATCTCGGTCCTAAAAGGCTTCCCCTTTATCCTTAAACTGTGACCCCTCATTCTGGACTTCCCCAACATCAGAAACAATCTTCCTGCATCTATGTTATACGTTTCAATAAGATCCTCCCTCAATCTTCTAAATTCCAGTGAGTATAAGCCTAGTCGATCCAGTCTTTCTTCATATGAAAGTCCTGCCATCCCAGGAATCAATCTGGTGAACCTTCTTTGTACTCCCTCTATGGCAAAAATGTCTTTCCTCAGATTAGGGGACCAAAACTGCACACAATATTCTAGGTGTGGTCTCACCAAGGCCTTGTACAACTGCAGTAGAACCTCCCTGCTCCTGTCCTCAAATCCTTTTGCTATGAATGCCAATATACCATTTGCCTTTTTCACCACCTGCTGTATCTGCATGCCCACCTTCAATGACTGGTGTACAATGACACCCAGGTCTCGTTGCACCTCCCCTTTACCTAATTGGCCACTGTTCAGATAATATTCTGTTTTCCTGTTCTTGCAACCAAAGTGGATAACCTCACATTTATCCACATTAAATTGCATCTGCCATGAATTTGCCCACTCACCTAACCTATCCAAGTCACCCTGCATCCTCTTAGCATCCTCCTCACAGCTAACACCGCCGCCCAGCTTCGTGTCATCTGCAAACTTGGAGATGCTGCATTTAATTCCCTTGTCTAAATCATTAATATATATTGTAAACAACTGGGGTCCCAGCACTGAGCCTTGCGGTACCCCACTAGTCACTGCCTGATTCTGAAAAGGTCCCGTTTACTCCCACTCTTTGCTTCCTGTCTGCCAACCAATTCTCTATCTACATCAATACCATAACCCCAATACCGTGTGCTTTAAGTTTGCACACTAATCTCCTGTGTGGGACCTTGTCAAAAGCCTTTTGAAAATCTAAATATATCACATCCACTGGCTCTCCCCTATCCACTCTACTAGTTACTTCTTCAAAAAATTCTATAAGATTCGTCAGACATGATTTTCCTTTCACAAATCCATGCTGACTTTGTCTGATGATTTCACCTCTTTCCAAATGTGCTGTTATCACATCTTTGATAAATGACTCTAGCATTTTCCTCACCACCGATGTCAGACTAACCAGTCTATAATTCCCTGGTTAAAACCAGGGAGTACCTGCTTCTTTGCTGCAGACCAACGCCTACCCCCACCCCCGCTCCACCAAGGTTAGGGATTCATAAAGTGACACGGATGTGACGATTTGAAACTGGATTTGTGTCTGGGAGTTTCCTTTTTACCTTATTGAAATAAAGGGATGTGTTTTTTTTTCTGAATGAGAAAAATCAGGATCAGGTCATTATCTCTGACGTATGTCCTGAAATTTGTTGTTTTGTGGCAGGAGTACAGTGCAATATATAAAAATTACTATGAGTTACAATAAGAAATAGAAAAATAAATCATGTAAAACAGAGCATAATACTCAGGAAACATAATTCTGAGAAAATCTAATGAAGGAGGGGAAGAAGCTGTTCCTGAAACATTGAATGTGTGTCTTCAGGCTCCTGTACCTCCTCCATGATGGTAGCAATGAGAAGAGGGTATGTTCTGGATGATGGGGTCCTTAATGATGGATGTTACATTTTTTTGAGGCACCACCTTTTGAAGATGTCCTTGATAGTGAACAGGCTGTGCCCAGCTGAGTCGACAACCCTCTGTTCTTTTCAACCCTGTGTATTGAAGCCTCCATAGCTGGTGGGGATGCTGCTCACCCTTTCCATTGTTGATCCCTCAATGACAATTGCTGTGTGTCTCTCGACTTCCCATTGCTGATCATCCTTCTTTGCACCACTAAAATATCCTTTCTGAGTTATGTCAGAGACATCTACTGAAGATAAATTTTGTTTACACCAACTTTTCCTTGCTGTACAACATAAAGGGCATTAGCAGATCCAAATACCCTTTCTCTTCACTTACATTTTTTCTATAAAATAAGTGCAAATAATTTTGATGAACTCCATAATTTTGAAGGTCATTACATCTTCTTTCCTGGAATGACAATGTTTAAGTCCACTGATGTATGCTTTATACTGTGATGAGTGAAACCTAACATACGAGAACTGAGTAAAAGCAATCTAACTAATATGGACACCTGGATGAATGTTTGATCCTTTTAATATTTCTGATAGTAATCATAGATTATTGGAGGCCTTTCTGTGCCCGTTCCTATTCATTGATATTATACTTGGTGGAAAGCAAATACCTTTTGCCTTTCCTCAGCGCACCCTTGCACTTTTCACATATTAGTGTGCAGAAGGTTCCTGTCAACCAATGAAGAAAACACTGCTCCCTCTACAGGACGACCAGGATCTGTATGAAAACCAGCTCTGCATTCTCCCCAACTAATCCTCTTGCAGAGCAGTTCAACAATAGCATACACCCAGAAATGTCAGTCATAATCTTGCTGCAAGGGAGACAATGAATAGATTAAAGAAGTGAGATTAAAAAGGAGAGGGAGCTGTCTATATCAGTGCAAGTAGCTTAGATCATTATTATTTTAATCTATAGTATGTAAAATGTATAAAATATAATACAGGAAGGAATGTGACTCCAGAACTATTTAGTTAATTCTTGATCATAAGGAGGTTCCATGATGGTAGTTGAGATTGGAGTGGAATGAAGGGCTTAGTCATGTTTTCAAGGTAAGAACAGAAATTTCACGTAGTCTGCTATATGGGTGAATCAGGTAATTTTATTCTATTCTGACAGTTTTCAAAGGAGTAGGTAATCTCAAACAATGAAATTACCACAATCAGTTCCGTGTGGATGCAAATACTTATGTCACATTTCCATATAAGTAATGTTGGGTGCTTGTAGCTTAGATCATTTAGAACAACTTTTTTTTTGAATTATTGGTATCATCTTTGCTTTATATTGGTTTTCCATTCATTTGATTTTTTTATGTTCATGAAATGTTTGGAGATCAGAAAATTTGTTCTGATGATTATTAATGGAAATTAACAATAATGTAGTTTCTCCAAACCTTATCTGCCTTTTCTCAGTCAGTCACAGTGGCTAAATGAAGAAAGTAGGACACATGATATATTTTATTTGTACAAAATAAGTATTAATAACGAAAATAATACTCGATACTGTCAAACTTTAACAACAGCACAGCAGAATTACAGAGTCTATTGATAGTTCTCATGCCAGCAATGTCTTTTTTAAAGGATTTTAAGGATAACTTTTTCTCTCTGTGATCCACACCAAGTACCATAGTAACAAGCAGTATCTGTAAAATGAGTATAATTGACATCAAGCATAGAGTTCATTTTTATTTTAGTCATCCACCAGAGAATGTTGTTAACAACACACACTAAATGCTGGTGGAACGCAGCAGGCCAGGCAGCATCCATAGGAAGAAGCACTGTCGACGTTTCGGGCCGTTGTTAACAATAGGATTTCACCTCAGGGATCCACGTGACTGAGGGTCATTCACATCTTCAACGTTAGCTTGGACCAGAATGTACAATGAAGTATTTTATAAAATACAGTCCAAACTTCCCATGTAACATTCCCTTATAACAAATTCCATCCATTGGTCATTTCTTTTTGTTCATTGAATGTAAGGCAACTTAAACTGAGCAAGAGCATCTTCATAAATGGTACCATATCATCGAGAGAAGTGCCCTTCACTAGATTAGCATGATATATGTTTTGGGGGTGCTCCATGGTCTGGAGGAACATTGTTTTGTTTGGTTATAAATATGTACAGTCAGATGACAATAAACTTGAAATATTGGAGGGTCCTTTTTCACCCAGAGGGTCGAAGTATGTGGAATAAATACACTGCCTGAGAGAGTGGTGCAAGGAGAGTCGGTGATGTATTTAAGAAGTGTCTATAGAGCCCTTTAAGTACCCAGGCATAGAAAGCTATGGGCCGTGATGGAAGACGGGATTAAAATATGGATGTGTGCCCATGAGTCAGCGGGGAACCAGGTGAGCCGTGGCCGGTTTCCATGACATTGTGACTGTAAGATTCCTAATCCATTAATTCAGCATAAGATTAAAGGAGAGACTATGTTAGAGAGAGGGAAAAGGGAATTCAGCTAGCAGTGGATTTATTGCAGGGATTATTTTGCTTCTTTTGTAAAGTAATTTTTATTTGGAAGCCTCAATAATCTCCAGCAGCAACCACTCTACATGCACCTGACTGCTAGTGAGAAGATTCATACAGTTTTTCGTAACTTTCCAGCAGTAGAGTGCAGTGGGCTAGCTTCCTGGAGTGGTGCTGATCCTCATGGTGAGGAAGCTGGGGAATGGTGGCCTTCAGGTTCATTGTACAATGCCCAAGAACATTCCTACTTTTCCTGGCTCGACAGAAGAATTAACAAAGCATTACTTATGTAGCCTCTTTTGTTTCCAATCCTCCTCTGCCTGAAATTAACCTGGTAGGAAATCAAGGGTTAAGATAGCACTTTTTGTGTTGGCCTTGTTGGGATAGCAAGTTCAAGAGCCACAAGGTAATATTGCAGATCTATAAAACTCTGGTTAGACCACACTTGGAATATTGTGTTTTGTTCTGGTGGCCTCATTATAGTTATGATGTGGAAGATTTAGAAAGGGCGCAGAGGATATTTATCAAGATGCTTTCTAGATTAGAGAGCATGTCTTATGGGGATAGATTGAGAAAGCTAGGGCTTTTCTCTTTGGGGTGAAGGAGGTGAGAGGTGACGTGATGGAGGTGCAAAAGATGATAAGAGGCATTGATAAAATTGATAGAGACTTTTGCCCAGTGCAGAAAGGCTAATACGAGGGAGCATAATTTTAAGGTGTTTTGAGGAAAGTATAGGAGGGATGTCAGAGTTAAGTTTTTTACACTGAGAGTGGTGGGTGCATGCAACATGCTTTCAGAGGTGGTGGTAGAGGCAGATACAACAGGGACATTTAAGAAATTCTTAGATGGGCACATGGATGAGAGAAAAATAGCAGGTATTATAAGACCATAAGACCTAGGAACAGAATTAGGCCACTTGGCTCATCGAATCTGCTCAACCATCCAATCATGGCTGATCCTTTTTTGTTCTCTCCTCAGCCCCACTCCCCGGCCTTCTTCCCATAACCTTTGATGCCATGGCCAATCAAGAACCTATCAAGCTCAGCCTTAAATACGCCCAACAACCTGGCCTCCACAGCTGCCTGTGGTAACAAATTCCACAAATTCACCACCATCTGGCAAAATAAATTTCTCCACATCTCTATTTTAAATGTGTGCCCCTCTATCCTGAGGCTGTGCCCTCTTGTCCTAGACTCCCCCACCATGGAAAACATCCTTTCCATATCTACTCTGTCTAGGCCTTATAGCATTTCAAAAGGTTTCAATGAGATCCACTGTCATCCTTCTAAATTCCAGCAACTACAGGCCCAGAGACATCAAACTTTTCTCATATGATAACCCTTTAATTCCTGGAATCATCCTTGTGAACCTCCTCTGAACCCTCTCCAATGCCAGCACATCTTTTCTTATATAAGGAGCCCCAAACTGTTCTCTATACCCAAGGTGAGGCCTCATCATCACACCCCTGCTCTTGTATTCTAGACCTTTTGAAATGAATGCTAACATTGCATTTGCCTTCCTCACCACCAACTCTGCCTGCAAGTTAACTTTTAGGGTGTTCAGCACAAGGAACTCCCAAGTCCCCTTGCATCTCAGATTTTTGGAGTTTCTTCCCGTTTAGAAAATAGTCTGCACATTTATTTCTTCTACCAAAGTGTATGACCATGCATTTTCCAACAATGTATTTAATTTGCCACTTTCTTGCCCATTCTCCTAATCTGTCCTTCTGCAGCCTTCCTGTTTTCTCAACATTACTGCCCCTTCACCAATCTTCATATCATCTGCAAACTTGGCAACAAAGCCATCTATTCCATCATCTAAATCATTGATATACAGCATAAAAGAAGCAGTCCCAACACTGACCCCTGCGGAACACCTCTTTTGAGCCAAAGCCTGACACCCCCACTCCCAACAATGGCTGCTCTGCTTATCCCTTCTGGACTTTGACTTACTCCTTTCTGCACTGCTCCCGCTGTTGATTGGACCACTGGAATGACACCAAATGCCCGTGAAGCTCTACTTTTAAACGAGTACCACCGACTTCAGGTACCCTCCTTGCTGTGCGTGCTCCTGCCAATGACTGGCGCCCTGAATGACATTGAATGCCCATGAAGCTGACCTTTTAAATGAGCGCCGCTGACCTGAAAGTGACCTCCTCACTGTGCAGTGCTCCTGAGCTGGTTGGGCTGCCAGAATGACACTGAACGCCCATGAAGCTCCACTTTTGAGTAACCTCCTTGCAGTCCACTGCTCCCGCAGCCAGAATGACACGTGGGTTATAATACACATTATAAAATACATTATAATACATGGGTTATGACCAAAGAAAAGACCTACAGTGCAAGGGTGTTTATTCAATGTGTCAAAAATTCAACTTAGAAAAATTAGCGAAAATAGCGAAAACTGCCGATATTTACAAAAAGGGATCCGCCAGGAAACACTATTATACTATCAGAGAGTGGTTGGTGCGTAGAATGCACTGCCTGAGTCAGTGGTGGAGGCAGATACACTAGTGAAATTTAAGAGACTACTAGACAGGTATATGAAGGAATTTAAGGTGGGGGGTTATATGGGAGGCAGGGTTTAAGGGTTGGCACAACATTGTGGGCCGAAGGGCCTGTACTGTGCTGTACTATTCTATGTTTTATAACTATGTACTATGCCAGTGTGAACTCCTGACAGATTGATCTTATTCTATTTTCCCTCAGGATGGAAGGATATGGGGAGTATACCCTCCCAACTGAAACTAGATATGAGGGAGAAATGAAAGATGGCATGTTTCACGGTCATGGAACCTTATATTTTCCCAATGGAAGCAAATATGTTGCCACCTGGGATTCTGGAGCTGTAATAAAGGTTGGATTTGAAACTTATTTTATGGAAAAGAGTATTATAAGATCATAAGACATAGGAGCACAGTTAGGCCATTCTGTTCCTCCATTCCCTTATGGCAGATTTATTACCCCTCTCAACCCCATTCTCCTACTTTCTCCCCATAACCTTAGATGCCTTGAGTAACCAAAAACCTTTAAATATATTCAATGACTTGACTCTACAGTGGCAGTGAATTCCACAGATTCATCATCCTCTGACAAAAGAAATTCCTTCACATCTCTGTTCTAAATGGACGTCCCTCTATTCTGAGGCTGTCCCCTCCAGTCCAAGACTTGCCCACTATAGAAACATCCTCTCCACATCCGCTCTGTCTAAACCTTTCCATATTCGATAGATTTTAATGAGATACCCATCATTCTTCTAAACTCTAACGAGTACAGGCACAGAGTCATCTAAAGGGCCTCGTACAATAATGCTTTCATTCCCAGAATCATTCTTATGAACCTCCTCTGGAGCCTCTCCAATGCCAGTACATCTTTTCTTAGATAAGGAACCTGAAAGTGCTCACAATACTCCAACTGCAGTCTGACCAATGCCTTAAAGCCTCAGCATCACATCTTTGTTCTTATATTCTAGTCTTCTTGAAATGAATGCGAACATTGCATTTGCTTTCCTTACCACTTACCACTGCAAGTTAACCTTTACGGAATCCTGCACGAGGACTCCCAAGTCCCTTTGCATGTGTGAAGATCAAAAGGATAAGACGTGAGAGGATAGGACCAATCAAGTGTGACAATGGAAAAGTGTGTATGGAACCAGAGGATTCAGCAGAGATACTTAATGATTACTTTGCTTCAGTATTCACTATGGAAAATGATCTTGGCGATTGTAGGGATGACTTACAGCGGACTGAAAAGCTTGAGCATATAATTGTTAAGACAGACAGACAGACCTACTTTATTGATCCCGAGGGAAATTGGGTTTTGTTGTAGTCGTACCAACCAAGAATAGTGTAGAAATATAGCAATATAAAACCATAAATAATTAAATAATAATAGGTAAATTATGCCAAGTGGAAATAAGTCCAGGACCAGCCTATTGGCTCAGGGTGTCTGACACTTTGAGGGAGGAGTTGTAAAGTTTGATGGCCACAGGCAGGAATGACTTCCTATGATGCTCAGTGTTGAATCTCGGTGGAATGAGTCTCTGGCTGAATGTACTCCTGTGCCTAACCAGTACATTATAGAGTGGATGGGGGTCATTGTCCAAGATGGCATGTAACTTGGACAGCATCCTCTTTTCAGACACCACCGTCAAAGAGTCCAGTTCCAACCCCACAACATCACTGGCCTTACGAATGAGTTTGTTGATTCTATTGGTGTCTGCTACCCTCAGCCTGCTAACTGAAGAGACAGATACTAAGAGATTTGAAAGTAGTGGGGGGAGGTGGAAATGCGAAATGATAGGAGAAGACCAGAGGGGGTGGGATGAAGCTAAGAGCTGGAAAGGTGATTGGCGAAAGTGATACAGAGCTGGAGAAGGGAAAGGATCATGGGACGGGAGGCCTCAGGAGAAAGAAAGGGAGAGGGGGGAGCACCAGAGGGAGATGGAGAACAGGCAGAGTGATGGGCAGAGAGAGAGAAAAAAACAAACAACTAAATATGTCAGGGGAGGAGGGTCATTAATGGAAGTTAGAGAAGTCAATGTTCATGCCATCAGGTTGGAGGCTACCCAGCCGGTATATAAGGTGTTGTTCCTCCAACCTGAGTGTGGCTTCATCTTGACAGTAGAGGTCCGCCAGAGAAAGCAGGATCTCCCAGTGGCCACACATTTTAATTCCACGTACCATTCCCATTCTGATATGTCTATCCATGGCCTCCTCTACTGTTTTTAGTGGCCTCTATAGGGTCTTGTAGTCCGATGCCTTGCAGCTTCCATACCACGCAATAATCTTCAATATTAAACACACAACAGTTCTCCTGCACTGTCTCTGGCACTTGGTAATTAGCTATGCTTTCTTTTTCAGGGTAGCTATATATTTGCAGATGGCTTAGAATACGAGGAAAACTGGAACTACTGTGATGGTTATGACAGACGTTTTTATACTGAAATATGTAACGGATTGAAACCAGCAGGTATTTTACTTGAAAGCATCAGAAGTACATTTTACATTGCATACAGCAAATAATGAGTGCTACAAGTAGAGCCTTGTATAAAAATTATGATATTCTTTATTATATGCTTGATTTCACACGCTCTATCACATCATTGCCAAAATAAATGCTCTGTGCATTTATTAAACCAAAAAGAAAATTATAAAGTTCAAGTTCAAGTTTATTGTCACTCAGCTGTACATATGTATACTGTCAAACAAGACAATGTTCCTCTAAACTAAGGTGCACTACACAGAGCATATAACTCACATTAAACACATAAAGTAATATTACCACAAATAAATTAAGAAATAATAATTAATAAATATATTCTAGAAGATTTACATTTAACATAAGGTGCATTTATGCTAAAATTTTGGTTTATGTGCTGTGTGTGATACATGATTTATGGGATAAAAAGTAAATAGTTTAATGCTGCTGGTGCTTCATATGTGATAAGACCTCGGTAGTGGCAGGGAGTTCAGTAGGCTCACAGTCAGGGTGAGAAGCTGTTTCCCATCCTAATAACGAATACCTGCTCTATGAAGGATTTATTTAGGCTGAGAAATAAACACATAAACCAGTTAACCTTTGATCTCAGAATTAGACAACTGCATTAAAGCTAAATTTGCTACTGCCCTTCTGTAATACTGCTTACCAGAAAGATGCAATCAATGGAAGTTGTGGTAATATGCTGATGTTTCTGCACTTGGTCAGGTCGATCCCAGCTCACAAACCGAGATCCTCCAAGAACAATTCCAGCCGGTTGTTACGACTGCGGTGATGGCTTCTACAACCCAAGAACAAGAGTTATCACTGATTACAACAGTGAATTTCTTCGTAATGCAGGTAGGTTCTCAGAAACACATCCAGCCAGTTGTGCTTATTGTTTTCTATTGTTATCAGTACTCTGGAATTCAACAATTATCTTTCAATTAAATTTTGGCTACTGGCTTCTTGTCTCTTGTGTAAACACTTATTCCATCCCACATTTTTTCAATCAAGTTTTTCATGATTCATTGCAATCCTTAGATCAGTACTTGGAAAGAATATTGAACTATACCAAATAATGTTTCTAAATGAAAGCAACTTTTTAAGTCCAGTAAAGCATACTGCAGAATTTAAAGATTAAGTATTGGCTTTATTTGTCACCTGTACATCGAGCCACGCTGTGAAATGTCTCATTTGCGTCACATCAAATTGGTGAGGATTGTGCTACGCAGTCCACAAGTATCGCCATACTGTAGCATTCCCACGACTCACTAATCCTAAACACATGTGAAGGGAAACCAGAGCACCTGGAGGAGACCCACGCAGTCATGGGGAGAACGTACAAACTCCTTACAGACAGTAGTGGGAATTGTATGCCAATCTTACAGTTTTGCCCTAACATCTATGCTACTGTGCCACCCTTTAACAAAATAAACAGTAGTCATAGTTTACTAGTTTGTGGTTTAAATAAAGATCAATATTTAAACAGAAAACTATGTGGTATGGTAGCATAGTGGTTAGCGCAACACTATTACAGCTTGACGCGTTTAGATTTGGAGTTCAGTTCCAGTGCCATCTGTAAAGAGTTTGTGCATCCTCCCCATTGAATGTGTGGGTTTCCTTCGGGTGCTGCGGTTTCCTCCCACAGTCCAAAGGCGGACCAGTTAGTGGGCTAATTTGTCATTGTAAATTGCCCTGTGGTTAGGATAGGGTTAAATGAGTGGGTTGCTGTGCAGTGCGGCTCGTTGGGCCAGAAGGGCCAGTTCCCCAATGTATCTCTAAATAAAGTAAAATATTGGATTGTTAAGATGCAAGTTTTTCTCTCTGATGTGTGTCTTTCTCTTCAATAGATTTCTACCTAATTCTGTTTTTGCCTGACAAGATTGATTAATTTTGTACATCAAACTGCCTTCAGCTTGTTCAGTCAAACCCATAGCCAGGGCGTTTTCAAAAAGATATACTGCCACAACCTTCCTTCAAAGAAAATAAAAACACAATTGAGAGGCGGTTGGTGTCCAATGTGCAGAGGAACTGGATTCCCCTGAGAGAGATAGTATGGGCCAGAAGGCCAGCACTGTAGAGGAAGAGTAAGAGAACAGCTGTGAGCAGGAGGAACCGAGGAAAAAGGGTGGGATGAAAGAGACAGACCTCAAGCTCCTTCTGTGTGGACGTTGCAGCAAGGGACAGGAAACACGGAGGCTTCTGGCCACAGCTTGCAGCTGACAGAAGCAGATGGTAGGAAACGTTCAGGAAGCTCTTAGCTCAACTCCAAAGACCAAACAGGTTTGCATAGAGTGCTGCTGTCTCTCTCATTGGTCTGGGAGTGGCTTTAAAGGATGCACAGGTTCCTCAACCTTTAACCTACCCGCCTAACTGTACTCTGCAGAGACTGGTGTTTTTTTGCTGATAAACAGGGTGTACAACCACTGCTCTTTGACACCACAGTACTTAATTTGCTCCTTGCAGGGAAAGAGACAACTTTTCTGATGGGCTGCATAGCTGCCTCAATATAGAACTGTAGTTTTTTATTTAATAGGCAGAACATAAAATATACACATAGAAGAGTAAAGAATCAGGTTTAATATCACTAGCCATATGTTGTGAAATTTGTTGCTTTGTGGCAACAGTACAGTGCAAAATAATAAAAAATATAAATAACAACAAGAAAATATATACAGCATATAAAAAGATTAAATAAGTAATGCAAAAAGACTGCAAAGAAAAATTAAATAATAGTCGTGTGCATGGGGGTTCATTGTCCATTCAGAAATATGATGTCAGAGAGAAAGAGACAGACAGACAGACATACTTTATTGATCCCGAGGGAAATTGGGTTTTGTTACAGCTGCACCAACCAAGAATAGTGTAGAAATATAGCAATATAAAACCATAAATAATTAAATAATAATAAGTTAATCATGCCAAGTGGAAATAAGTCCAGGACCAGCCTATTGGCTCAGGGTGTCTGACACTCCGAGGGAGGAGTTGTAAAGTTTGATGGCCACAGGTAGGAATGACTTCCTATGACGCTCAGTGTTACATCTCGGTGGAATGAGTCTCTGGCTGTGCCTAACCAGTACATTATGGAGTGGATGGGAGTCATTGTCCAAGATGGCATGCAACTTGGACAGCATCCTCTTTTCAGACACCACCGTCAGAGAGTCCAGTTCCACCCCAACAACATCACTGGCCTTACGAATCAGTTTGTTGATTCTGTTGGTGTCTGCTACCCTCAGCCTGCTGCCCCAGCACACAACAGCAAACATGATAGAAAATAAACTGTTGCCAGAATATTGAAGGTGTGGCTTTGGGCTCCTGTACCTCTTCTCTGATGGTAGCAATGAGAAGAGGGCATGTTCTGGGTGTTGGTGGTTCTTAATGATGGATGCTGCCTTTGTGAGGTGTCCTCGATGCTGGAGAAGCAGGTGCCTATGATGAAGCTAGCTAAGTTTGCAACTTTCTGCAGTTTTTTCCAGTCCTGTGCAGAGCCCCCTCCCCCCCACCAATACCACACAGTGATGCAACCAGTTAGATCTGTAGGAATTTGCTAGTCTTTGGTGAACTATGAAATTGCAAACTCCTAATAAAATATACCCACTGTCATGCCTTCTTTGAATACAGGCCCTTTGGCCTATGATGTTTTGCCAACCAACCTAATCTAAGATCAACCTAATCTTTCTCTCCTACATAGCCCTCCATTTTTCTTTCATCTGCAGTATGTGCCTTATTTAAGAGTTTCTTAAATGTTTATAAGGTATTTGCCTCTACCACCACGCTGGCAGCAATGATATTATGACTTTAAATGCAAGTGAGATTGTAAAGTATCTTTCCATGCTATATTCAGGATTAAAACAAGAAGGTGTATTGGTTCAGACAGATTGCCCTAAAGGCTACGTTTGAATGACACATCATTCTATTTTATACTTACATGAGACACAGGCATCACTGGCCAGGCTGGCATCTATTGACCGTCCCTAGTTACCTTTGGAAAAAATGGTCAAAATATATCTTCTTGCATTTCTTCTGATCAAGTTGCACCCAGTGACAGGAATTGGATGGTGAGGACTGGTGGCACTTTCCCAAGTCAGGATCGTGCTTGGCTAGGAGGGGCAGGGCCAGTTTTACAGCTGCATGGACCAACCATTGCTCTGAGCAGGACATTTTTACGTGGCCTGAAAACTGTGCGGCACTTTATATTAACATTATATAAAAGAAAATCTCAGCTGCACGGTAACAAAGGCTATGTGCACAGGAGCGTTTCAGTTACTGCGCAGCTCAGTGGGATCATTGGTGGAAACTGTGGTGTCGTCAGGGTTCACAATGCTCACTCTTCACAGCATCTGAGTTTGTCGATTTGAGAAGTGATGTCAAGGATATTACTATGCTAATCAGCCAGTGATTTCTAGCTAGGAAGAGATACTCAATTGCCACAAATGACCATCAGATATAGGAGTGCCATTTGACCCATCGAGTCTGTTCCCCATTCTCCTGCCTTCTCTCTTTACGTTTGATGCCTTTACTAATCAAGAACCTATCAGCTTCTGCTTTAAATATACCCAATGACTTGGCTTCCACAGTTGTCTGTGGCAATGAATTTCACAAATTCACCAGCCTTTGACCATCCTCCTTATTTGTATTTTAAAGGGATGTCCTTATATTCTGAGACTCTGACCTCTGGTCCTAGACTCTCCCACTATAGGAAACATCCTCTCCACATCAATTCTATTTAGGCCTTTCAATATTTTAATCAGTTTAAATAAGATCCTCCCTCAATCTTCTAAACTCCGATCAGTACAGGGTCAGAAGCATCAAACTCTTCTCATACATTAACCCTTTCATTCCCGGGGCCATCTTTGCATTTTCTGAGTTGTAAGTTGCTCTATATGTACACTATTGTTCATTAAACAGAAAGCCAATACTCCAAATGCTTTAACAAACTGAGTGACTAACAAACAACTTCTTTTTCCTCCGAGTGTTGAGAACTGGGGTGTGTCTTGCCTGCATGCAATTCCTAACTGCCCTTACTACTTTTAACTTCTCATCCAGTCTTTTGTCCCTCTTTATTTCTCATCAGTGTCTGTTTTTAACCTCCTTACAGCCACCCACATTCATTATCCTTCTCTATGAGTTTTTTGTCAATTATTGATTGCGATTGGCTGTTTAAATAGTCTGCTGGCCCTTTCATTCAGCAGCATCCAGATACCCTGCTGGTTTTGCTCTTGTGTTATCAGTTCACACCTAACAACCAGGTGGGAAAGTTGGAAGCATGCACATACCATCCTGGCAGCTCAGTGTGAGGTAACCCACACCAGCAGGTGAATTATTTTCCATTAATTCAGAGTAGGCATGAATTCTGATTAAAATAGTATTATGTAGCAAAGAGTCAAAGATGTTTGTCTAATACTCAGCTTGAATGCTAATCACTTACATTGACTTGCCAAGAGTTTTGATTCAAGATTGTTTACTTTCATTCTTTAATGCACGAGTGTAAAGGAGAATAAAATGATTGCTATTCTGGATTTCATGCAACATTTAAAAAACACACACAAAATGCTGAAGAAACTCAGCAGGCAGTATCTGTGGAAAAGAGAACAGTTGATGTTTCAGGCCGAGACCCTTCTACAGGACTGGAGAAATAAAAATGAGGGATCAAGGGTAAAAAGGAGGGGCAGGCGAGGGAGAAACGCAACAATATAGGTGAAACCGGGAGGGAAGGAAAGGGTGAAGGAAAGAGACGAGAAGGTGGTTGGTGAAAGAGAAACAGGGCTCAAGAAGGGGGAATCTGATGGGAAGGCCATGGAAGAAAGAGAAAGGGGGAGGGGCACCGGGGATGGTTATGAGTGTAGATAAGGAGATAAGCTGAGAGAGGGAAATGGGAATGCGGAATGGAAACACAATAAGCATAAAGAACACAATAAATATTTTTTAAAAACACAATAGCTATAAATATAAAAACAATCCTATAAAACACAGTGTACAAATAACAGTGTGGCTGTATATACATAAGATTGGCATATGCATAGACTGTAGGTATATAAGTGACGTATCTGAACATAAGGTGATTGTCAGGAAATGATAAAATGACAGTGACTCTTGCTAAGAAAAACTTTTCTAAGTAACTGCAGAGCAGGTGAAATCACAGTAGGACAGTGACTGTGTCAGTGTAGGTGCATATGAGGTGTGGTATATGCATTAGGTGGTAGTGCATCAGAGGATGAAGGGTGCTGAGGGACTTGATGCTCAACTATTTCATATATAGTCCAGTACTCAAGCTTCCTACCAAAAAACGGGAAATACTTGTCTGTTAATTTTCCACGATGTTTTTCTCCCAGTGTTAGTGTAACTCTAAATATTTTTGTTCCAGATGGTAGATGATTTGTGTTTTTAGCTCTATAGTAATCGTTCTAGCATCCTCAGTAGGAGCAATTCATGAGCAATGCATATAACAGAAAGGTGTTGGGAAAGGGCCAGTAATATCATGAAGGGTCCCACACACCTTGCTCATGGATGGCTTGTCCCACTCCTATCAGGGAGGAGGCTACGTAGTATCCATGACAGGACCACCAGACTCAAAAACAGTTACTTTCACCAAGCAGTAAGGCTGATCAACACCTGCACCCACTAACCCACCCCTCCACCCCCCCAACCACCACTACCATATCATTTCCTGTCAGTGTCACCTATGTACAGACATTCCTGTGCCTAGCGTCAATTTATGGACATACAATCAATCTATATATAGTATATAAGCTATCTTATGTATTTATTAGTTCCAAGGGTTTAGATGGGGCAGAGTTTGTTAAGTGTGTCCAGGATGGATTCCTGTCACAGTATGTTGACAGACCGACTAGGGAAAATGCCATACTAGATCTAGTATTAGGTAACGAACTGGGTCAGGTCACAGATCTGTCAGTGGGTGAGCATCTGGGGGACAGTGATCACCGCGCCCTGACCTTTAGCATTATCATGGAAAAGGATAGAATCAGAGAGGATAGGAAAATTTTTAATTGGGAAAGGGCAAATTATGAGGCTATAGGGCTAGAACTTGCAGGTGTGAATTGGGATGATGTTTTTGCAGGGAAATGTACTATGGACATGCGGTTGATGTTTAAGGATCTCTTGCAGAATGTTAGGGATAAATTTGTCCCAGTGAGGAAGATAAAGAATGGTAGGGAAGGAACCATGGGTGACAAGTGAAGTGGAAAATCTAGTCAGGCGGAAGAAGACAGCATACAAGAGGTTTAGGGAGCAAGGATCAGATGGGTCTATTGAGGAATATAGGGTAGCAAGAAAGGAGCTTAAGAAGGGGCTGAGAAGAGCAAGAAGGGGGCATGACAAGGCCTTGGTGAGTAGGGTAAAGGAAAACCCCAAGGCATTCTTCAATTATGTGAAGAACAAAAGGATGACAGGAGTGAAGGTAGGACAGATTAGAGATAAAAGTGGGAAGATGTGCCTGGAGGCTGGGGAAGTGAGCGAGGTCCTCTATGAATACTTCTCTTCGGTATTCACCACTGAGAGGGAACTTGATGACGGTGAGGACAATATGAGTGAGGTTGATGTTCTGGAGCATGTTGATATTAAGAGAGAAGAGGTGTTGGAGTTGTTAAAATACATTAGGACGGATAAGCCCATGGGGCCTGATGGAATATTCCCCAGGCTGTTCCACGAGGCAAGGGAAGAGATTGCTGAACCTCAGGCTAGGATCTTTATGTCCTCGTTGTCCATGGGAATGGTACCGGAGGACTGGAGGGAGGCAAATGTTGTCCCCTTGTTCAAAAAAGGTAGTAGGGATAGTCCAGGTAATTATAGACCAGTGAGCCTTACGTCTGTGGTGGGAAAGCTGTTGGAAAAGATTCTTAGAGATAGGATCTATGGGCATTTAGAGAATCATTGTCTGATCAGGGACAGTCAGCATGGCATGTGAAGGGCAGATCGTGTCTAACAAGCCTGATAGAGTTCTTTGAGGAGGTGAGCAGGCATATAGATGAGGGTAGTGCAGTGGATGTGATCTACATGGATTTTAGTAAGGCATTTGACAAGGTTCCACACGGTAGGCTTATTCAGAAAGTCAGAAGGCATGGGATCCAGGGAAGTTTGGCCAGGTGGACTCAGAATTGGCTTGCCTGTAGAAGGCAGAGGGTTATGGTGGAGGGAGTACATTCAGATTGGAGGGTTGTGACTAGTGGTGTCCCAGAAGGATCTGTTCTGGGACCTCTACTTTTTGTGATTTTTATTAACAACCTGGATGTGGGGTTAGAAGGGTGGGTTGGCAAGTTTGCAGACAACACAAAGGTTGGTGGTGTTGTAGATAGTGTAGAGGATTGTCAAAGATTGCAGGGAGACATTGATAGGATGCAGAAGTGGGCTGAGAAGTGGCAGATGGAGTTCAACCTGGAGAAGTGTGAGGTGGTACACTTTGGAAGGACAAACTCCAAGGCAGAGTATAAAGTAAATGGCAGGATACTTGGTAGTGTGGAGGAGCAGAGGGATCTGGAGGTACATGTCCACAGATCCCTGAAAGTTGCCTCACAGGTAGATAGGGTAGTTAAGAAAGCTTATGGTGTGTTAGCTTTCATAAGTCGAGGGATAGAGTTTAAAAGACGCGATGTAATGTTGCAGCTCTATAAAACTCTGTTTAGGTCACATTTGGAGTACTGTGTCCAGTTCTGGTCGCCTCACTGTAGGAAGGATGTGGAAGCATTGGAAAGGGTACAGAGGAGATTTACCAGGATGCTGCCTGGTTTAGAGAGTATGGATTATGATCAGAGATTAAGGGAGCTAGGGCTTTACTCTTTGGAGAGAAGGAGGATGAGAGGAGACATGATAGAGGTGTACAAGATATTAAGAGGAATAGACAGAGTGGGCAGCCAGCGCCTCTTCCCCAGGGTACCACTGCTCAGTACAAGAGGCTTTAAGGTAAGGGGAGGGAAGTTCAAGGGGGATATTAGAGGAAGGTTTTTCACTCAGAGAGTGGTTGGTGTGTGGAATGCACTGCCTGAGTCAGTGGTGGAGGCAGATACACTAGTGAAGTTTAAGAGACTACTAGACAGGTATATGGAGGAATTTAAGGTAGGGGGTTATATGGGAGCCAGGGTTTGAGGGTCAGCACAACATTGTGGGCCGAAGGGCCTGTACTGTGCTGTACTGTTCTATGTTCTATATTTATTGTGTTTTTATTATTACTGTGTTCTTTATCTTAGTATGATATTTATATGCTGTACTGGATCCATAGTAACAATAATTTTGTTCTCCTTTACAGTTGTGTACTGGAAAGGACATTAAACAATCTTGAATTCTAAAATATCAGCTTTGCATTTGCTTTTCATGGAAGCTGTAGAATCTGGGTGCTGTCTCATTCACTGGCCTGAAATAAACTTTTTATGTGGTAGTATAATCATTTATATAACCATCACCATATAACAATTACAGGACGGAAACAGGCCATCTTGGCCCTTCTAGTCCCACCAACCTGCACTCAGCCCATAATCCTCCATTCCTTTCCTGTCCATTTACCTATTCAATTTTACTTTAAATGACAATATCGAACCTGCCTCTACCACTTCTACTGGAAACTCGTTCCACACAGCTACCACTCTCTGAGTAAAGAAATTTCCCCTCGTGTTACCCTAAACTTTTGCCCCCTAACTCTCACCTCATGTCCTCTTGTTTGAATCTCCCCTACTCTCAATGGAAAAAGCCTATCCACATCAACTCTATCTATCCCCCACATTATTTGAAGTACCTCTATCAAGTCCCCCCTCAACCTTCTACGCTCCAAAGAATAAAAACCTAAATTGTTCAACCTTTCTCTGTAACTTGGGTGCTGAAACCCAGGTAACATTCTAGTAAATCTCCTCTGTAATCTCTCTATTTTGTTGACATCTTTCCTATAATTCGGTGACCAGAACTGAATTTATTACCAACCTTTATGAATAGAGGAGGGACAATTTAATTTACGAATGTGAGGATTTATGAATAGAGGAGGGCACCACGGTAACATAATGGTTAGTGAGACACTTACAGCTCAGGGAATCGGAGTTCCATTCTGACATCAGCTGTAAGGAGTTTGTACATTCCTCCCTGTGAATGTGTTGGTTTCCTCCTTGTGTTCCTGTTTCCTCCCACAGTCCAAAGACATACCGGTTAGTAGGTTAATTGGTGTACCTAACTTGCTCCTCCATAGAGTCCCTTACCTGGTCCCTTAATAACACCTCCCTGTACAAGAAGGCACAGCAGTGCCTCCACTTCCTAAGGAGATTGAGGCAAGCAAGGCTTCCAGCCCCCATCTTAGCTGTGTTTTACAGGAGCACCACTGAGAGCGTCCTGACAAGCTGCATCTCCATCTGGTCTGGGAGTAGGACTGGAAGTCGGGGACATTTATCAGGAGCACTGTGTACACGGAGCTCTTACTATTATTAAGGATCCCACCCATCCACCTACATAATCTTTGACCTTCTACCATCAAGCAGGAGATTCCCTTACATAAAAACAGAAGTGGTCAGGATGGCAAACAGTTTTTTCCCACAGGCCATTAGGCTTCTGAACTCCCTGCCGCATCGTATTCGAAGTGTCACTGGTTAATCTGTTCTGTACGTTACTAAATGCATTTTAGTTTGTCATTTTTATGTGGTTTATCTGTAGATTTTATACTTTTATAAATTATTGTGTGTCATATGTGTTATGTGGATTACTGTGCTTTAAGTCCTGGTTCGGAGAAACGTCGTCTTGTATGACGGTTTACATGTATATAGTTAAATGACTGTAGACTTGACTTAATTTGGTCATTGTAAATAGCCCTGTGATTAGGCTCGGGTTAATAGGTGGGTCGCTGGGTGGTGCGGTTCATTGAGCTGGAGAGCTTGTTGCATACTGTCTCTCTCTCTAAAAAAAATCATTTATTTGTAATGATCTAATAAAATGTTTCAACAATGATTCCTTTTGCTCTGTTTAGGAGGGATACAGTTTCCTACAAAACTAGATCTCTAATCTGAAGCGTTAGCTCTGCTTTTCTTTCTACAGATGCTGCCTGACCTGCCGAGTATTTCTGTCATTTTCTTTTTTTATTTTACAATTCCATCTAATGCAGTTTTATTTTTACTTTCATACCAGTGGATGTACTTTATTCCTATCACTAGTATTAGAATAAGTAGGAACATAAAATTACAATATATCACTAAGATTACTAGACATGCAAATTACTAGTATTGGTACTGAGTACAGTAATGTGTGTGTGTGTGTGTGTGTGTGTGTGTGTGTGTAGGCCCCCCATTGATCAAGGTTGAGCATGGATGTTGCACCCTAGCTGTCTACGGAGCCAGGACAATATTATATGAAGAACAAGGTGTTGCCCACACAGCAGACTTCCCCTCTCCACGCAGCTGACAAATCCACAGGAACTGCAGAGCTTGCTACAATTTGGCATCAGTGGTGTCGCAGGATTTGCACTGTGGATCTCAACGTAGAACTCCCTTAAGGACTCCAGCTTCGCATTTTTCCACAGGGTTTACTTCCCAAGCCTTCCCCATCAGTGGGTATAGCTGCAAGGCAATGGAAGTTTGAGATCAGAGTTTCTTTCAGCCACTGTTGCTGAGCCCCATTTGCCCAAAGCGACTAGCTTTCAGGCACCAGTTGCCCCTTTCTCTGACAGGGCTTAGTAGCTAAGCCACATGTGAACATCAGGAGCTAGACTTGGTTGTCAGAGGCTATTTGGGACACACGCCATTGGGAACATTTAATAGGTACTGGGAGCTTATCCCCACTTCAACCCTGCCCTCCCCTTACCATGACAAGTTTAAGGAATGTATGTGTGTATGTGTATATTAGATATATTTTAATCTATTTATTTATTTATCTGTCTGTCTGTTTATTTATTTATTTATTTATTTATTTCAAAATGTGTTTTTCTTGTTGTCAGACCCTGTTTTAAGAAATGTACACATTACAAAGAGCAAATATAAGAATGTAATAACATTTAAAACCACAATTTCTATGAACTGATTACCTATTACTAATGTTGGAAAAATGTATTAAAATATCGAATAATCTGTTCCTTGCAGAGTGAGGATGGTAAGATTGAGATTCTGCCAATGATCAACTTCCAGCCAAATAACAATTTCCAGTTGATTACAGAGTTGGGTTATATTAAAAAGGGAAAATGTAGCTGCTATCTAAAGAGTAAATTATATAAAAGGTGAGAAGATGTAGAGCATCTAAGCTCTGTGTTTAAGCTTTAATTACCATCTATAAACAATTGCCGTTAAGCTCAATGCTAATTATAGTTGGCTGGTCGCTGGTACAAATGAAGCCACAAGCATTAATTGCGCTTTAAAAAGTGATAAAATGTATTTCTTGAGTTTGACCCAGTGTCACAGGGTGAGAGAGAATAAGGGAAAGTAGTTAGTTCCCATGCAGCTGGCAGGACTCAGTCTGGGCATCTGGGATTTAATGTGGTGACCGTATAGCCAGGTAGAGTGTGAAAAGGCTAGTCAAGTGGTTGTTAAGGCCATCGTCACCAATTACCAACAATCAGGGAAGGATTTAAGCCTTGTTCACAACAATGGGCCAGTTCATCTTGTTCCATGGGTTACCACTGAAGAGGTTGCAGCTGCAGTGATTCCAATTAGCCATAAAATCTCCTGCAATTATCCTACCCAGGCTCTGCTGAAGTTGAAATATGTTTATCATCCGCCATTATAATATGGTAGATGGCCACCCTGAGAAGAATGGTGCGTGCAACAAAACATGCGAGTAAGCAGATGTGATTGATGTAACAATGAGGTGGTGGTCTGACATGATGCCCATTCTAAGTCATAAAGTAACAAAGGATGTATTATTGGAACCTTTCCTGATTGCACATGCAGAAATACAAATGTTTGCCACTGAAGGATTGAGTCAATTTAAATCTAATTGCAGCAGGCAACAGTCTGAACTTCGCTGGCAAAATTCCATTTCCATTTGACGACTTACAAGAAAATGTTCTGCCTGTATTTTTCAGATGATGATGAGCACGAGTGGATCGTTCGCACCTGTCGGAAGGGCTGGGACCAGATAACAGGATACCGGCCTGAACTGCACCAGCAACAGCTGCCGAGATACCCCTCGTGACCGCGCTTGAGTTCCGTGGTAGTTGCGACAGCTAGTCCTCATTCCTTCAGTGTAGGCTGTGTTTTACATTACATAGTGAATCTCACTGAAATGGTCAACTTTCAATCCTTCTCACAAAACACAACTAATTCACAAATTATGATTTATTGTTTTTGGAAGTGTTAGAGAATTAGTTAGAATTATTTCCTATGTTGGCATACACCTTATGACTCAATGTTTTCATTTTCACAATTTTCTGCCCTGATAATTGTGCTGAGCATGTTTTGATCTGGTACATGCTGACTAACAGCTGTCCTATAAGTAAATAGAGGAGTTTTATTATTGGTGTCCCTATATTGCCTACTTTAAATACATCCTTCAGTAGAAACCTTGTTTCCTCAAGTAATAATTGATACCCATTTTGGTTAGCTTAGGGTGCCTTGTCACTATAGGATTACTACTTGAAGGTGAACACTGTCCGAATGAGTTGTCTTTTAAACTGTAGTGATTTATGAAGTAGATTTCCAATTTGGTTTGAAATGTTGTCATTGTGTTAGCTTTTGAGGAATTTGTTGAGGATTTTTATCCTGCTTTATGGGTACAACTAGGAAGTAGAAACACTGTTGATTCACAAACAATCTACAGAAGTGTTGGTAATATAGAAATATATTTATTAATTTGTAAGCTTAAATGTTAAATTGGGCTTTTTGTGTTCTACACTCATTCTGCCAACTAAATTGTATTGATAAATATTGATAAATGCAAACTAGTTATTTAAACACCTTTATAAAAAGTCAAGAAAAAAATGAATTTCAGGACTTTTTTCTTGGGACACACAATTCTTGTGTATCTCAACAAAAGGTTACAAAAATGACTTGTGCAAGAAATGCAATACAGCCTTCTTTAGTCCTGGATTTTTTAGGACCTTGTATCTGACTGAAATCATTTATATTTTAAACATGCTATGCTTCATGGTTATTACAAAATTAGAATGAGATCTATAAATGGATTTTATCTATAGATTGATTTTAAGGCAGGAGGTTACGCCTTGCCCGTCTTATTTTGGAAATAAAAGTGAAAAACAAGCACTGAAATGTTCCTATTGGGCTCGTGACTATGTGAGATTGCATTCGATTTATCTCAATATTTGACTATTGATTGGTTGTCCGTCGCATCCAACGCTGACAGGTTTGTGCAGTGTTTTAAAGATATCTGGGAGAGTTTTTAAAGTGTAAAAGCTGTTGCACTGGGGCAGGTCCACTGTCTTGAACGCGGAAGCCTGGATCCAGTGGTACGAGCAGCCATCACAACTGGGTTTTCTCCTGATTGCAGTGGATAACTGTGACTTCTATGCCTTATTATGCTTTTTGCTCACCACAAATTGTTGCAGAATTGTTGCAGAAATGGACACCCTAGTCCATTGGAGCTGACTTCACATGCTAGGACAGGCACGTCTGTATCTCATGGGGATTTAGCCCACCTGACAAAGCACTCTACTAAGGTGGGGCTGCTGCCACATTCAAATGGCTACTTGGAGCCACAGGTGAGAGCTGAGTGTCCGGTGGGGACCAAAGGTGAGTGAGCTGCCTCAGAATGGACACAACAAGCCTCGTCACCAGAGGTCTACCCCTCCCTGAACTCACCATACAATATCTATTATGCTTAATTGCAAAATAATAAAAGAATCAGCTTTACAAAGAAGGAGTTATGTAAGCAGAGCAGTAGTTTAGGAGTGGTGCAGTAACTGAGCGACTGGTGATGTGATCAGACTAGTTGGTCACACACTGCTCTGAACTACATTACAAGCAGTGATTGCTAGATTTAGGAAATTCCTGAGTTCCGTGTTCATCCGCCCATTAAACTTGCTGCACAAGTTGATAGGATAGTTAAGAAGGCAATGGTGTATTGGCCTTCATTAGACATAGAAACGTTTGGCCCGCCAAATTTGCTCTGCTTCACCATTCCACCTTAGCTGATTTATTATCCCTCTCAAACCCATTCCCCTGCCTTCTCCCCACAACCTTAGATGCTTTTACTAATCAAGAACCTATCCAACTCCACTTTCAATATACTCAGTGACTTAGCCTCCACAACCAGCTGTAGCAATGAGTTCCACAGATTCCCCATCTTCTGGCTAAAGAAATTATTTCTCATCTCTGTTCTAAATGAATGTTCTTCCATTCTGAGGCTGTGCCCTCTGATCCTAGACTCTGCCACTTTAGGAAACATCCTCTCCACAGGCTCAGAACCATCAAACACGCCTCATGCATTAACCCTTTCATTCATGCGGTAATTCTCGTGAACCTCCTATGACAATTCATCAGTCAATGCAGAACTGGTAGTCCATCCCAGTGAACATGGCTAGTTAACACTAAACACGCACAATAATTGTGTGCAAATGAAGGGTCTTGGCCTGAAACTTGCTGTTTATTCCCTCCAGAGGTGCTGCCTGACCTGCTGAGTTCAGAATCAGTATCATTGAGGCCCTCTGGTGGTCGTGGTTGACCATGGATGTTGCGTCCTAGCTGTCTATGTGATTGATTAGCAAGCCGGTATGCAAGTTGGGCCAGTACTACACAGAGAGCAAGCTGTTGTCCATGCAGCAGGCTCCCTCACTCCATGCAGCTGCTGAATCCAAAGGAATGGCACAGGCTGATATAGTTTGGCACCAGCGGCATTGCTGGAGTCACCAGTCAGCATTAACCTCAATGTGGGACCCCAACTCAGACTTTTCCCTGTGCTTTACTCTCGAAGCCCTCCTTATAAGTGGGTATAGGCACAAGGCAGCGGAAGTTTGAGATCAGAGTTTTCTTTCTCCCAGATGAGCTGCCACTGTGGCTGATGAACCCTATCTGCCCTGATCAGAGTCAGGTTTACTATCACTGTATGTGTTGTGAAATTTATTGTTATGCAGCAGCAGCAGCAGCAGCACATTGCAATACATAATCATTTTTAAAAATCAAGCTTTCCAGCGTCTGCAGAATCTCTTGTGCATGTAATTGACAGTCAACAAGTTCTTTGGCTGAATGAAAAAAGTACTCAAATTTAAAATAAAATCTGAAAATGTGGTGCTTTAAAGAATGGGAAAATAAACATTTTTGACCAGGGTCTTTCACCAGTCCACCTGAATAGCAGTTGAAAGACCTGACCATTTCTAGCCGCTTTAACACTAGTACTACACTCGCCTAAGCCCATGCTTTGCTCTAATGAATGGGCCATGGGATTTGCATTTGGCTGTGACAAGTGAATGATGTTAATCTTTTTATGCTTTGTGCAACTGGAGAGAAAATAATGCTGCACACACAGTGCGCTGTGAGTTTAACGCTGTGCAGTGCATCTGCTGAATCAAGGTAGCTAACCCTGGGAGAACTTCAAAGTTCCAAGTAAATTTATGATCAAAGTTCATATATGTCATCATGTGGAACCCTGAGATAGAGATGAATTTCTTTAGCCAGAGGGAGGAATTCATTGCCACAGATAGCAGTGGAGGCCAGTTCATTGGTAATGTTTAAAGCGGAGGTTGATAGGTTCTTGATGTTGTGTCTGTGCACAACTACATATCAATTAAATAAAAACACACACCAGGGAGGTAGCTTTAACTGGTGTATTCACATTGCAATCACAGAGAGAGAGCGCACGAGAGAGAGAGAACAATGTGCATGTGTAGACAACAGATCAATATGTAGTGCTAAAGGGGTGGTCATTACTCTAAAAGAAATAGACCCATGCATTACATTTCCTCCCCCTTTAGATTAATGCAACATAAAACTATATATGTATAAAACATTCAATTTCCCTTTCCGTGAACCCATATACCAAATAAAAATGCTTCCACAATAACAGTCCATAACCAACTTCACAGTCGTAAAGATTCAGGCTTTTAGATGGCGTTCTGTTTCTTTCAGGACGGCACCTCTGGACCCGTGGAGTGGCAACAGGTTTGGCATCAGTCTTGTCTAAGACAACGTTCCTGGTTTCCGGTGTCACGTTGCTGTCAGTGACATCTTCACTGAGAGATAAGTCCAGTGACTGTAATATGTCTGTTTTGCTGGATGCAGTTGACTCAGTTGTGTTCTTCGGTTGAGCATCCAGTATCTGGTCCACATGATGTCTCCATGTATGATCACTATGTGTACATCTTCACTGTGTACATCAGTGTTCCAGTTCTTGTAGCTATCCTACCAAGTGTCCACGCCCTAGGATTTCCTGTCCAATTTTGAAGCTCCTTGTTGTTTCACTTGGCAACTAGCTGAACTGTTTATTTTACACTTCTCTCCATAGATCTAGTTTCAGGAGGTCTATGTGAGATCTCAGATTCCTGTTCATGGACAGCATTGCAGGTGTTTGATTTGTCATCGCATGAACAGAGTTCTGATACAGAAAAAGGAAGTTGTCCATCTTGTGCTGTAGAGGAATGTCCTCCTTGTAATTCGCTTTAATGGACTTCCTATAGTTTTGGATAAACCTTTAAGCTAACCCATTCATTGCTGGGTGGTGAGGAGCTGACTTGAAATGTCTGATGCCATTTTTCTTCCTGAACAGTCAGAATTCTTCTGACGTGTGGTCTGTTATCACTTACAATTTGTTCAGGTAAGCCGTTTCCAGTGAAGCTTGTCCTCAGCGCTGGGACAGTCTTTGCTGAGGTGCTTGACTTCATTGCTGTGACCTCCAGCCACTTTGAGTGAGCATCCACAGCAATCGGAAATGTGGAGTCCATGAATGGCCCAGCAAAGTCAATCTGTACTCTTTGCCATGGTGATGAAAGGCAATCCCATGGGTGTAACGGTGCCTGTGAGGCTGCATTTTGAACCTTTTGGGATCCTGAACAGCTTTTGGCCAAGTCTTCAATATGTTTATCTATTCCTGGCCACCACACATAGCTGTAAGTGAGATTCCATCTTAACTGTACCCAGGTGTCCTTCATGCAGATTTTCCTGCTCTCTGGTGCGCAGTTTAGAGGGAACCACAACACGAAATCCACACATCACTGTTCTTTGGTCTTGTCTCACTGAGAACCCTGGAAACATAGGGTTACCATGAGCTGGCCACCCTTGCATGGTGATTTCATGGACTTTTGACAATGTCAGGTCATTTCTTGTTTCCCTGTGTATTTTGGAATTTGTTACCAGCAGCTAGTCCACTGGTGCGGTGTGGAACACTTCTGCTGGGTCACAATATGAAGACTTTCTCCTTCAGTTGCTGATAGTGGAAGACGTGACGTGACAAACCATCAGCATTGCTGTGCTGTTTGGTACCCTTGAACTCTATGTCATAAGAGTGGGCTCCTAGGAACAGTGCCCAATGTTGTAACCGGGTAGCTGTCAGCACTGGGATTCCCTTCCTGTGATTGAAAATGGACACAAGGGGTTGGTGATCTGTCACTAGCATAAACTTTTGTCCATTGAGGAATTTCTTTATTCCCCATACTAGGCTGAGGGCCTCACAGTCGATTTGTACCTGGTTGTGTTCTGCGCTTGTCAGTTATCTTGAAGCAAATGCAATTGGGCGTTCAGATACATCTTTCATAATGTGTGACAAAACAACTCCAATGCCATAAGCGGATGCATCGCATGCCAGTCTGATGGACAGCAATTGGTTATAATGGGTGAGCAGTTCATCAGATGTTATTAGTCTCTTTGTTCTTTGATTGCTCTTTCACACCTTTCTGACCATTCCCACTTTGCTCCTGTCTGTAACGGTGCATTCAGTGGATGCAGCACTGTAGCAATGTTTGGGAGAAACTGTTGGTAGTTGTTTACAATGCCCAAGTATGACCTGAGTTGTGACTTATTTTCCACTTTGGGTGCCTGTAGCACTGCTTCAGTCTTCTCTTGTGACTTGTGTAATCCACGCTTGTCAATGACATGTCCACAATATGAGATCTCATTCTTGAAAAACTCACATTTCTCTCTCTTTATGCACAGACCATACTCACTCAGCCTGGTAAGCACTTTACCAAGGTTCTGGAGGTGTTCTTCATCATTCTTGCCAGTCACAATGATGTCATCAAGGTTACATTGTGTTCCTGGGATATTTTGGAGGACTTGGTCAGTTGGTCTTTGCCAAATTGATGAAACTGGCAAATTGATGTGATGCCAAAGACAAGACAATTATACTGGAACAGTCCCTTGTGAGTGTTGATTGTGAGGAACTTCCTGCTTGACTCCTCAATCTCCATTTCCAGATAGGCTTGTGACAAGTCAATCCTTGTAAACCTCTCCCCACCTGGCAAAGATGCAAAAATGTCTTCTATTCATGGCAGGGGGCTACTGCACAGTCTGCAGCACAGGGTTGATAAAACCATAAGAAATAGGAGTAGAATTAGGCCATTCAGCCCTTCAAGTCAAAGCCATTCCATCATGGCTGATCCCAGATCCCACTCAACCCCTTACACCTGCCTTCTTGAAGCTCACTTTGAAATCCCCACATATGTGAACAGCTTTGGCCTTCCCTTTCTTGATCACCAGGACAATGGGCATGGCCCAGTCACTCCACTCAGCCTTGGAAAGAATTCCAGACGCCTCCAAGCTCTGCAGTTCAGCATCCACTTTAGGACGTAATGCGCGAGGCACCGGACACGCTTTGTGGAATCTTGGTGTTGCTGTTTCATCCAGTTCAATTCCTGCCTTTATGCCTTTGAGTTTACCAATCCCCTTCTCTAACACTTTCTCACTAGCATTAAGCAGCTGAGATAGTCTCTGGTTAGTGCTACCAATTGGGCTGCAGTTGCCTGTTGATGTCACTCTGAGAGCTTTGATTGAGCGCCAGTCTAGTTGAATTTTTCTCAACCATTCACGTCTGAAAAGTGCTAGCTGTCCATTTTTCAATACCTAAAGTTCTAATTGATGTGTTTGGCCTCCATATGTCACATTTACTTTGTTTTCCTTTGGGAGACACTTTTTCGCCTGTGTAAGTCTTTAGCATCACTGAGGTCTTCTCTAATGGTATCTTAGAAAACAGTCTGTTGTAGTCAGCCTCTGGAATTATAGACCCTTTATGCAGCTCCATTTTCAGTTTTACACCAGACTCATCTATTGTGATCCAGATGATTTTGTGATCTGCTTCGGTTATACTCTGCAGTTCTAGGCATGGCAGTTCAGCTTTGTCAGATTCTGTTTTACCTTCAGTAACTTTATGCATTTGCTTATTTTGTGTTTGAGACTTTTCACTCAGTTGTGCTTTTTGTCTGCTTTGCACACTCTCTCTATTGACACTTCCTCCAGACATTTTCTTTGAACCAATAGCCATTGCATTATGGGAGGATTTGCCACATCGGTAATACCTTTGGCCTTTTGCACTATTTAGGGACATTTTGTGCATTTCACATTCTAACTTTCTTTTCTGTAGTTCTGCCGCATCCTTTGCTGCGGTCACTAATGATATTGCAATAGTCAATGCCCGTTCTAAGGTTAGGTCTCTTGGACAGTAGCCTCTTTTGAGTGCTTTGACTATGTATGTCACATACAAGCCTGTCCCTTGATGCATCAGAAAGTCCATCTCTAAAGTCACAGTACTGGGGAGTTTGCGCAGTTCTGCAATGTATTCACAAATGCTTTCATCCTTTGACTGGTTCCTTTTTGTAAAATTTAAATCTCTTAGCTATTGCCAGTGGTTTAGGGCCCAAGTGATTTTGTAAGATTGTAGCAATATCATCGAACGTCTTGTTTGCTGACTTTGCAGGGTAGCGTAAGAGTCTGTACATTCTTGTACCCATTAAGCGAAGAAGTTTACACCTCCATGTTGTTCGTACTGCAATACAGTTCAACCCTCTCAATATACAGCTCCCAGCCTTCATTAGCACTATCAAATTTGTTATCTTTCTTGACTGAAGCCATCACCACATTATTTTCACTTTAAATTCAGTGCGTCTTTCACTGTTACTCATGGGTGCTTCGCCTTTCTCGTGCTGTTTAACTCCCGCTGTTTCATCTTGTAGCTGTTAGTGCAGTTCGTGATATTTACAGTACTGACATTCAGGTTCATACTCGTCACCAATTGGTTGTGTCTGTGCACAACTACGTATCAATTAAATAAAAACATACATGTGGGAGATTACTTCAATTGGTATATTCACAATATTCACAATTATATTCACAATGAGAGAGAGAAAGAGAACAATATGCATGCACAGACAGCAGATCAGTACATAGTGCTCAGGGGGTGGGAGAGGGGTCATTGCTCTAGAAGAAATAGGTCCATATATTAAACTTGATTAATCAGGGCGTCAAAGGTTATGGGGAGAAGGCAGGAGAATGGAGTCGAGAGGGATAATAAATCAGCCATGATGACATGGTGGAGCAGACTTGATGGGCTGTGAAGTCTAATTCTGTTCCTATGTGCTATGGTCTTAATACCACTGATTTATAAATATAATTTGTGGTAACTTACTACTAGAGAAATTTGTGTGAATCATGTCCATGGTCTTATTAATAACTGTTTTTAGCCAATTATTCTACTGAATCTGTAAGAAATTTCATGAAACAATGGAGAGAGGATTCAGCAACTTAGTGGACATACGAACATCAGAGTGATATCACTGGATTTGTAGCAAGATTGATGGCCCGTATTCTGAGGAATCACAGAGCAGATTTCACTCACAGGAGCGGTAAATTACACTGCCAATCTTCTGCACTTAATTACCCAATGGTATAATGGCTGCCCCTGACACCTTGCTTTGCACTACATATTAAGAGCTATACTGGAGGAACTCATCAGGTCAGACAGCACCTACGGAGGGGAAACAGTCGACGTTTCATAGGACATCAAACAGTACAGTACAGGCCCTTTTCCTATAATGTTGTGCCAAACTTTGATCTACTCTAAGGTGAACCTAACCCTTCCCTCCTACACAGCCCTCCATTTGTCTATCACCCATGTGCCTATCTGAGAATCTCTTAAAGCTGCTGCCTCAAAACCCAGCACCCCAGGTTCAGTCCTGACCCCTGGAATTTGCACATCCTCCCTGTGACTACCAGATGCTCCATCACCTTCCCACATCGCAAAGCCAACTTGCAAGTTATCCGAGCACCATGCATAAAATGCTCAAGGAACCAAGCAAGTCAGGCAGCATCTATAGAGAGGAGTACTAAATACAGAGCATTGAACATTACAGTTCTGTAAGACCCTTCAGCCCATAATGTTGTGCCAGCCCTTTAACCTACCCCAAGATCAATCTAAACTTTGCCTCCTACAAAGCCCTTCATTTTTCTTTCATCCATGCGCCTATCTAAGAGTCTCTTAGATGTCCCTAATGTATCTGCCTCTACCACCACCCCTGGCGGGGTGTTCCACACACCCATCACTCTCTGTGTAAAGAACCCGCCTCTGACATCCCCCCACCATACTTTCCAACACTCACCTTAAAATTATGCCCTTATCAAGACATTTTTCTGATGTCAGCCACAGCCTGCATAATCATGACTATAGTGAGTACCTCCAACTGCCAAGCCCAGTAAAATTGTAAATGTTCTTGAGGTAGTCACAATCACATGACCCCCTGTGGTCATTGTAAATTGTCTCCTCATAAGGTTAGGGTTAATTGGGTTTGTCAGGGATAGCTGTGGGTGGGGGAGGGCACGGCTCAAAGGGCTGGGAAGGCCTTCTCCACAAAAATAAAAACCTTGTCTGGTTTGTTTTTATGTTTGTTTGTTTGTTTACTTATTTAACTATTCAGTTACAGTATTTATTTAGAGATACAGCGCGAACAGGCCCTTCCTGTGCAATGAGCCGAGAACCAACTCCTGATTTAACCCCAGCCTAACCACAGGACATTTTACAATGACCGATTAACCTACTAACCAGTACGTCTTTGGACTGTGGGAGGAAACTGGAGCACCCGGAGAGTGACGAGGGGAATGTACAAGCTGCGCTGGAACTGAAGTCTGATCTCCAAATGTCCCAAGCTGTAACAGCATCATGTTAGCCGCTACACTATCATAGTGCCACCCCCACCACTTTCTACCACAACATTGCACTCCCATAAATCAGATGTCTGTCCTTGAGTTTGCCTCGGAGGTTAACTGGATTTATTATCCAATACCTTGGTGAGACAGAGAGGTTAAGAATGGTTTTTATGCATAGAAAGAGTCTTGAAAAAGGCCTGCTCAGATTTGATTGTCAAGGAGGACTTGTGCAAGGATGCCCACTGATAGAAACAGGTGTCCCTGCTTAAACATTTAGGTTGGGCTTCTATGTAAAGACCCCAGTGAAGGAGCCAATGCACTGGATCTAAAAAACCTGCAGAGCATTGTAAACTCAGCCAGTTCCATCATGGACACTAGCCTCCACAGCATCTTCAAAAAGCAATGCCTCAAAAAGGCGATATCCATCATTGAAGATTCCCATCATCCGGGCCATGCCTTCTTTTTACTACTATCATCAGGGAGGAGGTACAGGAACCCAAAGGCACATGCTCAACATTTTAGGAACAGTTTCTTCCCCTCTGCTGTCAGATTTCTGAACGGACAATGAACCCATGAACACCACCTCACTATTTTTGCAATCTTTTTGAACCACTTATTTAAATTGATTTTTTATATACCGTATATATTTCTTAACTTTTCCATGGACAGTCCCAAGCCTAGCTGCAAAAGAAAGAGGGTTGGGCATGGGGCTAACAACCTCATCCTGTAAAAACCCAGAACCACAGACCACAGAACATAGAATAGTACAGCACAGTACAGGCCCTTCGGCCCACAATGTTGTGCCGACCCTCAAACCCTGCCTCCCGTATAACCCCCCACCTTAAATTCCTCTGTATACCTGTCTAGTAGTCTCTTAAATTTCACTAGTGTATCTACCTCCACCACTGACTCAGGCAGTGCATTCCACGCACCAACCACTCTCTGAGTAAAAAACCTTCCTCTAATATCCCCCTTGCACTTCCCTCCCCTTACCTTAAAGCCATGTCCTCTTGTACTGAGCAGTGGTACCCTGGGGAAGAGGCACTGGCTGTCCACTCTGTCTATTCCTCTTAATATCTTGTACACCTCTATCATGTCTCCCCTCATCCTCCTTCTCTCCAAAGAGTAAAGCCCTAGCTCCCTTAATCTCTGATCATAATCCATACTCTCTAAACCAGGCAGCATCCTGGTAAATCTCCTCTGTACCCTTTCCAATGCTTCCACATCCTTCCTATAGTGAGGCGACCAGAACTGGATACAGTACTCCAAGTGTGGCCTAACTAGAGTTTTATAGAGCTGCATCATTACATCGTGTCTCTTAAACTCTATCCCTCGACTTATGAAAGCTAACACCCCATAAGCTTTCTTAACTACCCTATCTACCTGTGAGGCAACTTTCAGGGATCTGTGGACATGTACCCCCAGATCTCTCTGCTCCTCCACACTACCAAGTATCCTGCCATTTACTTTGTACTCTGCCTTGGAGTTTGTCCTTCCAAAGTGTACTACCTCATACTTCTCCGGGTTGAACTCCATCTGCCACTTCTCAGCCCACTTCTGCATCCTATCAATGTCTCTCTGCAATCTTCGACAATCCACTATACTATCTACAACACCACCAACCTTTGTGTTGTCTGCAAACTTGCCAACCCACCCTTCTACCCCCACATCCAGGTCGTTAATAAAAATCACAAAAAGTAGAGGTCCCAGAAAAGATCCTTGTGGGACACCACTAGTCACAACCCTCCAATCTAAATGTACTCCCTCCACCACAACCCTCTGCCTTCTGCAGGCAAGCCAATTCTGAATCCACCTGGCCAAACTTCCCTGGATCCCATGCCTTCTGACTTTCTGAATAAGCCTACCGTGTGGAACCTTGTCAACTGCCTTACTAAAATCCATGTAGATCACATCCACTGCACTACCCTCATCTATATGCCTGGTCACCTCCTCAAAGAACTCTATCAGGCTTGTTAGACACAATCTGCCCTTCACAAAGCCATGCTGACTGTTCCTGATCAGACCATGATTCTCTAAATGCCCATAGATCCTATCTCTAAGAATCTTTTCCAACAGCTTTCCCACCACAGATGTAAGGCTCACTGGTCTATAATTACCCGGACTATCCCTACTGCCTTTTTTGAACAAGGGGACAACATTCGCCTCCCTCCAATCCTCCGGTACCATTCCCGTGGACAACAAGGACATAAAGATCCTAGCCTGAGGTTCAGCAATCTCTTCCCTTGCCTCGTTGAGCAGCCTGGGGAATATTCCGTCAGGCCCCGGGGACTTAACTGTCCTAATGTATTTTAACAACTCCAACACCTCCTCTCCCTTAATATCAACATGCTCCAGAACATCAACCTCACTCATATTGTCCTCACCGTCATCAAGTTCCCTCTCAGTGGTGAATACAGAAGAGAAGTATTCATTGAGGACCTCGCTCACTTCCACAGCCTCCAGGTACATCTTCCCACTTTTATCTCTAATCGGTCCTACCTTCACTCCTGTCATCCTTTTGTTCTTCACATAATTGAAGAATGCCTTGGGGTTTTCCTTTACCCTACTCGCCAAGGCCTTCTCATGCCCCCTTCTTGCTCTTCTCAGCCCCTTCTTAAGCTCCTTTCTTGCTACCCTATATTCCACAATAGACCCATCTGATCCTTGCTTTCTAAACCTCGTGTATGCTGCCTTCTTCCACCTGACTAGATTTTCCATTTCACTTGTCACCCATGGTTCCTTCACCCTACTATTCTTTATCTTCCTCACTGGGACAAATTTATCGCTAACATCCTGCAAGATATCCCTAAACATCGACCACATGTCCATAGTACATTTCCCAGCAAAAACATCATCCCAATTCACACCCCAAGTTCTAGCCTTATAGCTTCATAATTTGCCCTTCCCCAATTAAAAATTTTCCTGACCTCTGATTCTATCTTTTTCCATGATAATGCTAAAGGTCAGGGAGCGGTGATCACTGTCCCCCAGATGCTCACCCACTGACAGATCTGTGACCTGATCCAGTTCGTTACCTAATACTAGATCTAGTATGGCATTTTCCCTAGTCGGCCTGTCAACATACTGTGACAGGAATCCATCCTGACACACTTAACAAACTCTGCCCCATCTAAACCCTTGGAACTAATCAAGTGCCAATCAATATTAGGGAAGTTAAAGTCACCCATGATGATAACCCTGTTATCTTTGCACCTTTCCAAAATTTGCCTCCCAATCTGCTCCTCGGTATCTCTGCTGCTACCAGGGGGCCTATAGAATACCCCCAGTAGAGTAACTGCTCCCTTCCTGTTCCTGACTTCCACCCATACTGACTCAAAAGAGGATTCTGCTACATTACCCACCCTTTCTGCAGCTGTAATAATATCCCTGACCAGTAATGCCACCCCTCCTCCCCTTCCCCCCCTCTATCCCTTTTAAAGCCCTGAAATCCAGGAATATTGAGAATCCATTCCCGCCCTGGTGCCAGCCAGTAATGGCCACTACATCATAATTCCATGTATGTATCCAAGCTCTCAGTTCATCACCTTTGTTCCTGATGCTTCTTGCATTGAAGTACACACACTTTAGCCCTTCTACCTTACTACCTTTATACCCTTTATTCTGCTGCTCTTTCTTCAAAGCCTCTCTATATGTTAGATCTGGCTTTACTCCATGCACTTCTTTCACTGCCCTATCGCTCCGGGTCCCATCCCCTTGCAAATTAGTTTAAACCCTCCCGAACCATGCTAGCAAACCTACCAGCAAGGATATTGCTCCCCGTCGAGTTCAGGTGCAACCCATCCAATCTGTACAGGTCCCTCCTTCCTCAGAAGAGATCCCAATGGTCCAAAAATCTAAAACCCTGCCCCCTGCACCAACTCCTCAGCCACGCATTCAACTGCCATCTCCTCCGATTCTTACCATCACTATCATGTAATACTGGCAGCAATCCTGAGAACACCACCCTTGAGGTCCTGTTCTTCAGCCTTCTGCCTAGTTCCCGAAACTCACACTTCAGGACCTCATCCCTCTTCCTGCCTATGTCATTGGTCCCAACATGTATCATAACCTCTCGTACCAGGATGTCATGCACCCGGTCAGAGACATCCCGGACCCTGGCACCCGGGAGGCAACAAACCATGTGGGTGTCCTTCTCACCTCCACAAAATCTCCTGTCTGCTCCCCTGACTATAGAGTCTCCAGTGACGACAGCTCTTCTCTTCTCCGTCCCATCCTTCTGCAGCACAGGGTCAGACTCAGTGCCAGAGGCCCTGCCACCGTGGCCACCGTGGCAGAAATGCCAACAGAATCTCTGGACAGCTTATCCCGGGAGAAGGAGGATCTTCATCTAGAAGATGTACGAGGGTGGGCTACACCTGGGGGCAACTTGAGAGACAGACCCAGGACAGATGATCTGGTGAGCTGCTGTTTGTGGGCTGTGCCCCAGTAAAAGAGGGTGATAGGGTTCTTGTATCATAGAGCATAGAACAGTACAGCACAGTACAGGCCCTTCAGCCCACAATGTTGTGTCGACCTTTTAACTTACTCTAAGACCAATCTAACCTTTCCCTCCTACATGCCTCTCCATTTTTCTATCATCCATGTACCAAGGAGTTTCTTAAAAGGGGGTGAAGAAGAATTTATTTCTTATTGTAATTTACAGCGTATTTTATGTGTGCACTGTACTGCTGCCACAAAGCAACATATTTCAGGACATGTTAGTCATTACCAACCTGATTCTGATTCAGATATTCCCAAATGACTGCTCAGATTCAGCTGGAAACATCTCCTACCAGCACCAAGTGATGGAAGGAGTGCAGGGGGAAAAGAAACAAGCTTGTGTGGGATAAAGGATCACAAAATTCATAAGCATCTTTAAAAAGTAATTGATGACACAAAGGTTGGGGATGTTGTGGATAGTTTGGAGGGCTGTCAGAGATTACAGCAGAACATCGATAGGATGCAAAACTGGGCTGAGAAGTGGCAGATGGAGTTCAACCCAGACAAGTGTGAGATGGTTCATTTTGGTAGGTTAAATATGATGGCAGAATATTGTATTAATGGTAAGACCCCTGGCAGTGTGGAGGATCAGAGGGATCTTAGGCTCTGAGTCCATAGGACACTCAAAGCTGCTATGCAGGTTGACTCTGTGGTTAAGAAAGCATACAGTGCATTGGCCTTCATCAATTATGGGATTGAGTTTAAAAGCCGAGGTAATGTTGCAGCTATATAGGACCCTGGTCAGACCCCACTTGGAGTATTGTGCTCAGTTCTAGTCACCTCACTACAGTAAGGATGTGGAAACCATAGAAAGGGTGCAGAGGAGATTTACAATAAGGTTGCCTGGATTGGGGAGCATACCTTATGAGAATAGGTTGAGTGCATTCAGCCTTTTCTCTTTGGAGCGATGGAGGATGAGAGGAACCTGATAGAGGTGTATAAGATGATGAGAGGCATTGATCGTGTGGATAGTCAGAGGTTTTTTCCCAGGGCTGAGGTGGTTAGCACGAGAGGGCATAGTTTTTTGGTGCTTGGAAGTAGGTACAGAGGAGATGTCAGGGTTAAGTTTTTTATGCAGAGAGTGGTGAGTGCGTGAAATGGGCTGCCAGCGGCAGTGATGGAGGCGGGTATGATAGGGTCTTTTAAGAGACTCCTGGACAGGTACATGGAACTTAGAAAAATAGAGGGCTATGGGTAACCCTAGGTAATTTCTAAAGTAAGTGTATGTTCGGCGCAGCTTTGTTGGCTGAAGGGCCTGTGTTGTGCTGTAGGTTTTCTATGTTTCTGTCATTTATGCAGTTTTAGTGTTGTGGTAGTTAATTTAACCAATGCTGGGAAAATTATTTAAAAAGTGACTAGACGGGAAGCACTTGGAGGGTAGGTGACCTGGAGCTCCATTTTAGTCTAACGTTGACAGCATAATCTTTCTCAGACTGAAGTGCCCATTGTGACCTGTAGACATTTAAACAGACCCTAATCTCACCTTTTAAACCAAGCAATCAATATGATGATCAATGTGGCTTTATGTGCAAGCACTCTAGCTAATATTGCGATGATAATAATAATGTAACATTTAATGACAATCAGGTGTAATGCGCCAATCAATAGCCTGGCTATTTTGTCTTTTGGAGTGTTTTACACTGCGGTGTGAAGCCTAGAGACTGATGCTAGACTGTCAGTCTGTGCAAAACATATCTCATATTGACAAAGTGTCAATTATTAAAAAGCTCTTTTAACATGATTATATAATAGTCTCTAATAATTGTAAAGTTAACCATTTCCACTTCAGTGAATTGACAGAGGCAAATTAAATACAAGAAGAGACTTCTATCAGGCATAAATACCTAGTAACCGGTGATGTTCTGTCTCTCAGAGAGAAGCTGAATTATAAACCTGCAGGCCAGAGAGATGAATCCGATTAGTAAAGGCTGATCTGAGCTGCTAATACATGAACCTTTCTGACGGTGGATAATTTCAAAACAGTATTTAGATTCACGATTAAAGATTGTTTAATGTCACTTCAAGTACAGTGTAAAGGAGAACAAAATAATTGTTATTCCATATCTGAAAACAATGATAATAAAATCACAATAAATATAAACATGTAAGATAGCTAATATACATAGACTGATTGTATGTCCATTAAGTGACACTAGGCGCAGGAGTGTCTGTACATAAGGTGACTGTGACAGGAAATGATAAAGTAGTGGTGATTGGGGGTGTGGAGGGGTGGGTTAGTGGGTGGAGGTGTTGATCAGCCTTACTGCTTGTAGAAAATAACTGTTTTGGAATCTGGTGGTCCTGGGGTGGATGACACGTAGCCTCCGTCCTGATAGACTATGATTTTAAATCTGCAAGCCAAAGAGATTATTTGACTAGTATAGATGGAGCTGAACTGCCAACGCATGAACCTCACTGACAGTGGAATATCTAAAACAGTATTTAATGCTGTTTATCAGAGGTAAATACCTTGATAGAGGGGTATAAACTCATAAGAGGCACAGATTGAGTGAACAACCAGAGAAATTTTCCCAGGGTGGAAATGGCTAATGCCTGTACAAGCAGGCTCAATGTTAAGGTGTTTGGAGAGAAGTATGAAAGGATGTCAGAAGTAGTTTTTTTTACACAGAGTAAAGGCTCCATGAAACGCCTGCCAAGGGTTGTGGTCTGGATAACTTCACTCACCTCAACTCTGAACTGATTCCACAACCTATGAGCTTACTTTCGAGGACTCCACAACTCATATTCTCAATATTATTTATTTATTTGTTATTATTATTTGTTTCTTTTTTCATATTAGCACAGTTTCCCTTTTGCATTTTTTTTGTCCCTTTGTGTGCAGTTTTTCATTGATATGAAAACTCAGGTTGGAGGAGCAACACCTCATATACCGTCTGGGTAGTCTCCAGCCCCTTGGTATGAACATCGAATTCTCCAACTTCCGGTAATTCCCTCCCTGTTCCTTCCCCCATCCCACTTTCACTCTGCCTCCTCTTCCAGCTGCCTATCACCTCTCTTATGATTCTGCCTTCTTCTGCTACCAATAGTGCTTTCCCCTTACAGTGTGTGGGCAAAGTACTGGAGAGTATAACATTGGTAGCAGAGCGAAGGGCGCTGAGTAGGCTACGGTCAATTATGGAAAACCCTGAACATCCTCTACATAGCACCATCCAGAGACAGAGAAGCAGTTTCAGCGACAGGTTACTATCGATGCAATGCTCCTCAGACAGGATGAAGAGATCAATACTCCCCAATGCCATTCGGCTTTACAATTCAACCGCCAGGAGTAAGATGTGTTAAAGTGCCGGGGTTAGGACTCAATGTATTTAAGTAAACTACTTAAGAACTTTTTAAAAGCTATTATTAATGCTTTTTGAGAGGGTGATTTTAGATGCATATCATATTTTTACTGAGTTAAATATTGTATGTAATTAGTTTTGCTACAATAAGTGTATGGGACATTGGAAAAAAATGTTGAATTTCCCCATGGGGATGAATAAAGTATCTATCTATCTATCTATCATTCCTCCTTCACCTTTCCTGCCTATCCCCTCCCTGCTTCCCCTCCCCCACCCCTTGATCTTTCCTCTGATTGGTTTTTCACCTGGCACCTTCCGCCCTCCCCCCACCTTCTTTATAGGGCCCCCGCCCCCTCCTTCTTCAGTCCTGATGAAGGGTCTCGGCCCGAAATGTTGACTGCTCGTTTCAAGGGATGCTGCCCGACCTGCTGAGTTTCTCCAGCGTGTTTGTATGTGTTGATAAAATCCTTGTAGATTTTCTCTGCACTCTATCAATCTTATTGATATAATTCCTGTAGTGGGTGACCAAAACTACACACAGTACACAAAATTAGGCCTCTCCAACTTCTTATGAACTCTATAGCTGAACTGAATCCTTAGAATTTTAGCATCCAAAACTAGGCTGTTTTGCCTTTCAAGTCTCTGCCAGCTGGATTGATTTAAAATTAGTCCCACCTAAAGGAAATAAAGTTCTAAACTGTTCAACCTTTCCCTATAACTCAGGTCCTCCACTCCCAGCGACATCCTCATAAATTTTCTCTGCACTCTTGCAATCTTATTGATGTCGTTCCTAACTTTATCCCCTAGAATGTGGAAGATTGAGAGGATATTTGAGAGAGGAATAAAGATTATGAAGGGTATAGATAGGGTAAGTGCAAGCCGGCTTTTACCACCAAGGATTGATGAGACCGGAACTAGGGGTCATGGGTTAAGGGTGAAAGGTGAAATGTTTAATGGGAACCTGAGGGAGAACCACTTTACTCAGAAGGTGGTGAGAGTGTGGAATGAGCTACCAGCGTAAGTGGTGGATGCAGGTTCGACTGCAATGTTTAGGAAAAGTTTGGATATGTACATGGATGTTTGGAGTACGAAGGGCTATGGTCCAGGTGTGGGTAAATGAGACTAGGCAGAATGACAGTTTGGCATGGACTGGATGGACCAGCCGGCCTGTTTCTGTGCTATAGTGCTCCATGACTCTAAGATGATGTCCAATGTCCATCTATGGATTTCTGTTTTGGATAAATTCAGTAACTGAGCCTTCAAAGTTCCATTACCCTTTGGGTGAAGAAGCCTCTCCTCACGTCTGTTCTAACTGGCCTCCCCTTATTCTGAGAATCTAACCTCTTGTTCCAGACTTGTCAGTCAGAGGGAACATCCTTCCTTAGACTACTAAGCCCAATCCATGAAGGGGCTTGACCCAAAACATCAATTTTCCATTTGCCTCTACAAATGCTGCTTGTCCCACTGTGCATAGTTACTTATTTAGAGCAGTTGGTTGTCCACGGTATCCAACAATGACACGATACCTGTGTGAGAGAGTTTTTCAAGTGAGAAAGTCATTGCACTGGGGCAGTTCCACTCTCTCGATCTCGAAGTCCGGGTCCGGTGGTACATGTAGTTGGCTCAAACTGGGCTCTTCCCTAGTTGCAGTGGATAGCCATGATGTCCTCTGTGCCTCACCAAGCCCTTTGCTCTCCACAAAATGTTGCAAACACAAAATGGATCTCATTGTTGATCTCATCTGCTGGAAAGGACTTTACAAGCTAGGACAGGTGTGTCCCTATCTCACCGAGGCATGAGGGCTGCCTGTTAAAATGATCTTTATCTCGGGATTCAGCACGGTATCAGGCCCTTCCAGCCCAATGAACGTGAGCTACCCAATCACAGCCATGTGGCAAATTAACCCACTAACCTGCCCATCTGTGGATTGTAGAAGAAAACCAGAGCACACAGGAGAATGTACTAACTCCTACCGATGATGCCGGAATTGAACTCCTAACTCCAGGGTGTCCCAGCGTGGTGCTAATTGTTACGCTACCATGGTGCACAATGGTGCGACCACATAGTCTACCTCACCATTTTTCCTCTCTTTTTGTACTGCTTATTTAAAATTTTGTAACTTATAGTGTTATGTATTGTACTGCATTGCGCCATAGAACAACAAATTTCACAGCAAACAGTATATCAATGATTCTGATTCACTGCAAACCCATCATCCCATGAACCAGCTCAGTCAATCTTTAGATCTATGACAATCATATCCCTCTGTTATGTAAGGCAACCAGACTTGTATGCAGTGTTCCAAGTGTGCACTTCCTTTATATCACGTTATCACATTTCATCATCTCCAGCCACAGGCTAGAGACTCCCTCACAGAGACGGGCAGAAGAATTTGAAAGGAGCTGAGGCTCTATCAGCCAGCCTATCCTTCCACATCTTCAGCTTATGCTGTCAGGCAGATGGAGACCTGTTCTCTCATGTCGGTGAATTAAAGACAAATCTGAATCACCGGCTCCCTCAACACCACCTCTGTGGTCAAGAAAGCACTGCAGTGTCTCCAGTTCCTGAGCAGATTGAGGTGAATGAGGCATCCACCCACCACCCCACCCCCCCCACCCGCCATTCTAACCAATTTTTACAGGAGCACCACTATGAGCGTCCTGAGCAGCCACATCACTGTCCAAGTATGGGAATCGCAAGGCATCTGACTGCAAGACTCTACAAAGGGTTGCAAGGACTGCTGAGAGGATTATCAGGGTCTCTCTTCCACCCAGCCAAGATCTTTATCTGGAGTGCCTCGCATTGTCCAGCATCCCTCCCATCTGTCCAACGATCACTTTGACAGGAGGGATCCTGGACAACTCATTTTGAGAGGATTAGAATACAAAGGCAAGGATGTGACACTGAGGCTTTGTAAGGTATATGGTCAGACTGCACTTGGAGATTTGGGAACGGTTTTGTGCCCATACTGAAGAGGGTCCAGGAGAGGTTCACGAGAATGATTCATGGAATGAAAAGTTTAACATCAGGAGTGTTTGATGGCTCTGGGCCTGTACTAACTGGAGTTTAGAAGAATGAGAAGAAATCTCATTGAAATCTATTGAATATTGAAAGGCCTAGATAGAGCAGATGTACATGTGATGTTCCTTATAGTGGGAAGTCTAGGACTAGAGGGCACCACCTCAGATTAGAAGGGCATCCTCAGAACAAAGATGAGGAGGAATATTTTTCACTCAGAGGGCATTGAATCTGTGAAATTTATTGCCACAGACAGCTGTGGAGACCAAGTTGTTGAATATATTTAATGCAGAAGTTGATAAGTTCTTGATTAGTCAGGGCATTAAAGTTTCAGAGCGAAGGTAAGAGAATGAGGTTGAGAGGGATAATGAATTAACCATGATGGAATTGGGGAGCAGACTTAATGGGCTAATGGCCTAATTCTGCTCCTATGTCTTATGGTCTTATCAGGCAGGAGGTAACAGCATTAGGACAAAGACTGTTAGGATGGGAAACAGCTTCTTCCCCCAGACGGTGAGACCACTGAACTCCCTGTCACCACTCAGGTCACACTACGTACAAAGTGACAGTAGGGTTATACTGTTTTTTAACTTGTATCATAAATGCTCCTTATTATTTATTTGTGGTAATATTACTTCATGTGATTTTTGTGTGAGAGTTATACGTACTGTGTTTTGCACTTTGGTCCAGAGGACCATTGCTTCGTTTAGCTGTTTACATGTGTATGGCTGAATGACAATAGACTTGAACTTGAAATGGCCAGGAAACTTGAATTCTTTTATTGTGATAAAACTTTTTATTGTGTTTAATCACACAAATAATACATTAACAATGCACAACAATAAATGTTACAAAAACTGAAATTTTTAAAAGTGCTTACAGAAGTTTATATCTTACAATAAATATTTGATTAACAGTGTCTTGACATTTTAAAAGTAGCATCCATGTTGTAATGGTAATTGTTGAAAGCCAAGACATGTTAAATCATCACATGCTAAACAAACAAATTTGGATTAAAAACGCTTTAAACATCTATGTACAAGAACATATACTGTATGACAGGACATGTCTATGCTTGTGTAATCCATGAGCTTGGTGAAACCTCCTTTATAGACGACGAACAATCTCCATACTTTTGCTGAAACAAATTAATTTTGTAGTTCTCTGCTCCTGTTTTGTGTAAACTTTGTTTTTTTTAAACGTAGTGTGACAAGCTGCAAACCCCGCTTAAATGAGGTACAACAATTCATTAAATGTCGCAGGGTTAAATCTGTGTTAAGTGTTGATAAATTCTTTGCTGGAATTCCTTATGAACCTTTTGAGCAAAACACCCTACAGAGGAGAGTAAAAACTGCCGAGAGGATCACCAGGGTCTCCATCCCTCCTACTTGTGACGTTTACTGGGAACATTGTATACGAAGGGCCTGAAGCATTGTTCAGGATCCCTACCACCCATCCCACAATCTCGTTGACCCACGACCGTCAGGAAGGAGGTACAGGAGCGTCAGACGAGGACTGCCAGACTGGATAACAGCTTCTTCCCTCAGGCTGAGAGACTAATGAATATCCTGCCACCACCAAGGTCTCATCACTAGGTTAGTGAGCTGTTCACTGTTTACCTGTGCTGTGCACTGTATGCACTTTGAAGTATATTTTTAACTTACAGTATTTATGGTAATATTTTCATCTATGTGCTGTATGTAATACATGTTTTGTCGGTGCACCATGTTCTGGAGGAACGTTGTTCGTTTGGTTTTATATATATGCACAGTCAGATAACAATAAACTTGAACGTGAAATGTTGAGATAGACGGATTTCCTTTAAGGCAAAATGAGTGAAGTGCTGACAAGGACCTTGGCTAATACTAAGCCTGTGTTATTTCCTCTTTGCCCGAACCGCCCAGTCACTCTCCATCCTCTTACTCACCACCACTAGGTCAAGTACAGGATAACCACAGATCTGAGGAACATCAGACATAATCTGATATATATAAATATCAGCTAAAATCTCAGAATCAGATTTAATATCACAGGCATGTGTCACAAAATTTGTTGTTTTGTGGCAACACTATGTGGCAATACATAATAAAAACTAAATTACAATAAAATAAATATAGTATATTAAAAATTAAATTAAATTAGTAACTCAAAATGAAAGAAATAAATAGTGAGGCATTGTACATGGGTTCATTGTCCATTCAGAAATCTGAAGGCAGAGGGGAAGAAGCTGTTCCTAAAATGTTGAGTGTGTGTCTTCAGGCTCTTGTACCTCCTCCTTGATGATAACACTGAGAAGAAGGCATGTCCTGGGTGATGAGGGTCCTTAATGATGGATGCTGCCATCTTCCATCAAGGTGGTGAGGGTAAGTTTGGAGGAGTGTGTACCACATGATAAAGGCTTCAGGTAGATAGGCTCATAGAGAGAGCTTTTGCACATTGGGCTTCTTAAATCTGAGTATTGAGTACAGGAGTTGGGATGTTATGTTGAAGTTGTACAGAGCATTGGTGAGGCCTAATTTGGACTATATGTGTCACTTCTACCTGACTACCATAAGGTAGACTCTCGAGCTCACAATCGATCTTGTTCTGATCTTGCATCTTATTGTCTGCCTGCACTGCACTCTCTCTGTAACACTTCATTCTAACTGCACCATCCCAAGCCTGGCTGGAAAAGGTGGGGAGGGGCATGGGACCAGCAATCCCATCCTGTACAAACCCAGAGCTACAGCAGCACCAGCAGAAGCTCCAAAGATCTCGTCCCTGGGAGAGCAAGGATCTTCACCTAGAAGGCATTTGAAATTGTGTAGTGAAAGCAAGGCTGATCAACCTTCGGCCCAGGACAAAGAACTCTGGTGAGAAGCTATAGGCGGCCCATGTCCCAGTAGGGGTGATGGGCTTAAGAAGAATTCCACACCGTTATTTTACCCTGCTTTACCTCAATGCTCTGTCTAATGATTTGATCTGTGTGAACTGTACACAAGATTTTCACTGTCTCTCGGTACATGTGGCAATAATAAACCGATTCCAATTCCAGTTCCAGTATCCCTGCTCCACAAAGCAATGAATAAGAGTTTCATATAATGTTATTTTGCCAACAGCATCAGACTCAGCGAGCTCCATCACAGGCACTGCCCTCCCCACCACCGAGGACTTCTTCAAAAAGTGATGCACCAAGGAGGCAGCATCCATCATGAAGGACTCTCACCAGCCAGGACATACCCTCTTCTCATTGCTACCACCAGGGAGGAGGTACAGGAGCCTGAAGGCACACACTCAATGTTTTAAGAATAACTTCTTCTCCGCCATCAGATTTCTGAACAGTCCATGAACACTACCACATTGTTCCTCCCTTGCACATTCATATATTTTATTGTAACTTACACTCAGCAGCCACTTTATTAGAAACACCGCTCGTTAATGCAAACATCTAACCAGCCAATCACGTGGCAGCAACTCAATGCATGAAAGCACGCAGACATGGTCAAGAGGTTCAGACCAAACTTCAGAATGGGGAAAAACTATGATTTAAGTGGCTCTGAACATGGAATGATTGTTGGTGCCAGACAGGGTGGTTTGAGTATCTCAGAAACCACTGGTCTCCTGAGATTTTCACACACAGCAGCCTCTAGAGTTCACAGGGAAAGGTGTGACGAACAAAAACCATCCAGTCAGCAGCAGTTCTGTGGGCAAAAACTCCTTGTTAATGAGAGAGGTCAGAGGAGAATATCTCCCTCTTGTAAGGCTGATCCTACGCTCGGCCACTGTAGGAAACATCCTCTCCACATCCACTCTATCAAGCCTCCTCAATATTTAAGAGGTTTCAATGACATTCCCCACCCCCCTCCCATTCTTCTAAACTTCAATGAGTACAGGTTCTGAGCCGCCATGCTCTTAGGACAGGCGATTACTCCTGACCTTGATAGTGAAGGCTGAAAAATGAATTTAAGACCATGGAAACTTAACTCCTGGTGCACAGGTAAGTCAAGAAGTGAAGCACAGAATGACTTGCGTACCATTATTCAGGGTACAACTGAAGATGCAAGTCTTCTGCTGAAGAATTTGCATGGAGATATGAGAATTTACAACCCGCCTGAACATTCGTATCTTGGTTGTTGGCTTATGTTTAGTTCTGCAATGACCTGGGGTGAAAGAGTAAATCCCCTGGGGACAAACTGGAAACCCAGCTTGATTCTGCCTGCCAGTAATCCATTCAAAGTGACCTACCAACACGACTCCTGCAAAACTGAGAGACAGCTCTCTCTCAGCGGTTTGAGTAAATCCCCTGGGGACATCTCTCCCTCAGCAGTTTGAGGAGGCTTGGCGTGTCCCCAAAGACTTACGAGTTTCTGTGGGAGTTCAGTGAAGAGCATTTTGTTTGGCTGCACCAGAGTCTGACATGGAGGCTGCAATGCACAGGGTTGTAGACTCGGCCAGTTCCATCATGGGTCACAAACCTCCCCAGCATCGAGCACACCTTCGTCTTCAAAACAACATCTCACTAAAGACTCTCACCATCTGGGACGTGCCCTCGTCTCATCACCAACATCACTGAGGAGGTAGAGGAGTCCTCAATGATTCATCAACAGCTTCTTCCCTTCCACCATCAGGCCTCTGAATGGCTCGAGAGCCCTCGGCCTCATTATTCCTTCTTTCTGCGTCATTTATTTTGTGATTTATAGTGCTTTTATATCTTTGCTGACACAAAACAACACACTTCACACCATTTAAGAGAAGAAACCCAGTTTGATTCTGCCTGCCAGTAATCCATTCAAAGTGACCTACCAACACGACTCCTGCAAAACTGAGCCAATGAACTCCCAACGTGCACATTCTTGTTGTGACACAGAATGACACCCCCGCCCCTTTTCCCTGCTAAAACAAAATACATCATCCTGCAATGTTTAATGTGCTGTTTCAAGGCCAGGATGGTGTTACTCCCCCCGTTGTTCTGTATCTGTTTCTACAGAGCGGATACTTGGACGAAACCAGCCAGCCATGGCTGTTTGGGCACAGCCAGTTGTGCTTAGAGGCTGATGGGATTCATTACTCAGAGGCCCTTTTAAATGATTTCAGTCCCCACAGATTGGGTAAAAATTGGCACAAGTATCCTGCCGTGGCCTCCAGTGATTTGTCTCGCATCATACATAGGTTCCTGACCCCTATTCTTGTAGCTGATAAACAACGTTAACTTGTATCTGTTATCAGATCATCAGATATTAATGCTTTATAGAGTCTTTGTAGTCATTCAGCATAGAAGCAGGCCCTTTGGCCCATCAAGCTCATGCTACCCATCAGATTCCCGTGCACACTGATCCCATTTCCCCCCCCCCCCCCCCCACCCACCTTCCCATCAATTCAGCCCTGTTCTGTGACTCACTTACGTTCTTGGTGGTGGGGCGGTACAATTTACCCCGCAACTCACAAGCACAAGCGATTCTGCAGATGCTGGAAATCTTGAGGTGCGCGGACACATGTTCAGTGGGGCAGGAGCAGGCAGAGTCATGGGGCCAACCGGAAAAGTCGCAGCCCGAAATAGATGCTACCTGACCTGCTGAGTTGCCCCAGCATTTCTTGTGAGAGTCCTCCCTTGGTTCAGTCCCTCCCTTCCAAAATCTGTGACACTTCACACGCTCATGGTAACTACAATCCTTGGTCCGGATTGCCTCATTCTCACTACAGATGCCCAGTTATTTTTTTTTAAAGAGTCTTACTGAAAGGTCTTGGCCTGAAATATCAACAAGAAACTAATACGAGGGGACAAAAATACAAGGTGATTGGAGGAAAGAATAGGGGGATGTCAGAGGTGAGATTTTTACTCAGAGAGGTAAGAGTGAAATGCACGAGAGGCAGATACATTGGGGACATTTAAGAAACTTGGATAGGCACATGGATGATAGAGAAGTGGAGAGTAATCCAGCAGGGAAGGTTTAGATTGACCTTGGCTCAGGTTAAAATGTTGGCACAACATTCTGGGCTGAAGGGTCTATTCTGTGCTGTAGCGTTCTGTGTTCAGTTCCCCTACAGATACTGCCTGACTTGCTGAGTTCCTCCGGCAATGTGTGTGTTGCTCAGTTACCTCAGCATTTATGGAGGGGAATGAACAGCTGACTTTGGTGCCCTGATCCGTCATCGGGTCTGGGAGCATCCTGACCTGCTCAGCTCCCCCTGCATTTTGTGCGTGTTGCCTAAGATTTCCAGCAACTGCAGAACCTTTTGGGTCACTTATAATGCGGTGACTGTGGGCAAAGTGTGCGCCAGGTATTTGGGCTCTCCTCCCCTACAGGGAGCAGTCTGTAGCAACGTTCCTTCATCCTAAAACTAGATCACCTCGGGGAGAATATCAGATTCCCACCACTGCCCTATCGGAGACCACCACAGTGCACGAGCCTGTGATCTGTGGTGTCTGTCAATAACAACAGAGGCCCCCCACAATCCTCTCTCTCGGGGTAACCCCACTCTCCCACTGGGGAAGCTCCCTCATCATGCTCCTGTCATGATGAACCAAACAGATGGAAGCATTTAATTTAGGCTTCTTTCTCTACACAGACGCTAATTCGTACCACATGAATTATACATTGTAGGACAAATTAGACAGTGGCATTCAACCTACTGTCTGAAACACTTTCTGTCCCTCCTCTGCAGCGAGCTCCTCCCTACTGAGACTTCGGAATGTGGTCGCCTCATCTGGAAACACAGGGCAGTGTTCGGCTGTAATTTCCTGGGTGTCAACATCTCCGACGATCTATGCTGGGTCCAACATATTGATGCAATTATAAAGAGGGCACGAAAGCGGCTACGTTTCATTAGGAATATGAGGAGAATTAGTATGTCACCAAAGACACTAGCAAATTACTACAGATGTACTGGTTACATCACTGTCTGGTACGGAGGGGCCACCGCACAGGATCGGAAAAAGCTGCAGAAAGTTGTAAACTCAGCCAGCTCCATCATGGGCACCAGGCTCCCCAGCATCCAGGATACCTTCAATAGGAGATGCCTCAAAAAGACAGCATCCACCATTAAGGACCCCACCATCTAGGACATGCCCTCTTCTCATTGATACCAGCAAGGAGGTACAAAGAGCCTGAGGACACATACTCAGCATTTCAGGAACTCCTTCCTCCCCCTCCGCCATCAGATTTCTGAATGAACACCTCCTCACTATTTTTGTTCTCTTCTTGCACTACTTATTAAATTTAATTTTTAATATATATTTCTTATTTAATTTATATAGTTCTAATTATTGTAATGCATTGCTGCCATAACACAAATTTCACGACAAATGCCCGTGATATTAAACAGGATTCTGATTCTGAGCAAACATCAGGAAATGAAGTTTGTGGTTCACTAAAAATACCCAGTGATGAATAATTCATGAACTTGGAGGAGTTCTGTGGATTTGGCTCAGTTGTGAGTTTATAAACTAGCAAGCCCACAATTTATTCCATTAAAGTGGTCAGCCAGAGGCATTTTCCCAGGGCAGAAATGGCTAATACAGGGGATCATAATTTTAAGGTGACTGGAGGAAGGTATGGGGCAGGAAGTTAGAGGAAAGGTTTTTTTTGTACATAGAGTGGTGGGTGTGTGGAATGCACTGTCAGGGACAGTGATAGAGGCAGATGCAGTAGAGGGTGTCACGGTAGTTAGCATAGCTCGGGGCATCAGAGTTCAGAGTTCAATTCCAGCTTCCACTGTAAGGAGTTGATATGTTCCTCCCCGTTACCACATGGGTTTCCTCCGGGTGCTCTGGTTTCCTCCCACAGTCCAAAGACGTACCAGTTAGTAAGTTAATTGTTCATTGTAAATTGTCCTGTGATTGGGCAAGGGTTAAATAGGTGGTTTGCTGGGCAGCACAGCTCAATGGGCCAGAAGGGTCTATTCCACGTTGTATCTCTAAATGAAAAAAATAAATAGATACATTAAGGACATTTATGAGACTCTGATAGGCACATGGATGATAGAAAAATGCAGGACCATGTAGGAGGGGAGGGTTAGATTGATCTCAGAGTGGGTTACAAGGTCAGTACAACATTATGGCCGAAGCACCTATACTGTGCTGTGGTGTTCTACAGTGCATGTTCTAAAACAGATTTAAAGGGGTTTGTTATCCTAACCTTGGGTCTCGCCAATTCAACACATCTGCTGGCAAAAAGGAGCTCACCGTGGTACTGGTGTCAGTGAGGGGTAAAGAGGATGGAGGGAGCTCTCTTTAACATTTTCCTGGGAACAGAAAGGATGAGACAAGGTGAGAAAGACAGAAGGAATATTTCTGCTTTACTACGTAGCACAGTAGCGTAGTGGTTAGTGAAACACTTTACAGCATCTGTAATCAGCGATCGGGGTTCAATTCCCACTGCTGACTGTGAGGAGTTTGTACATTCTCCCCGTGACTGTGTGGGTTTCCTCCAGGTGCTCTGGTATCCTCCCACAGTCCACGGACGTACAGGGTAGAGTTAGTAAGTTGTGCGCATGCCATGTTGGTGCCAGAAGCGTGGCGACACATTTTACTTCGTTTAGAGATACAATGCAGAGCAGAGCAGGCTATTCTGACCCAGCAACACAACTATTTAACCCTGGCCTCATCACAGACAATTTACAATGGCCAACGTTGGACTGTGGGAGGAAACCAGAGCATGTGGAGGAAACCCATGCACTCACGCGGAGGATGTACAAAATCCTTACAGAGGGCGCTGAACTCTGATGCCCCAAGCTGTAATGGTGCTACGCTACCAAACTGTGTTGGTCAGTGACACAAATGATGCATTTCACTGTATGTTTCGATGTACATGTGACAAATAAAGTGAATCTTTAATCTTTAATGTGGAACTAGGCATTGAAGGAAGACTAGGGGAGGCTGGATTGCCAAAATACTCAAAGGAAGCACGAGAATAACGGTCCATTTGTAAGATGGGCTGGGACAGAGGTGACAGGTTATAAACATCTTTGAGACAGAGAGAGCCCCTGTAACATGGACAGTCCCGAATCTGGCTGAGAAAGGAGGAGGGTTCAACATGCGTCCAGCAACCTCATCCTGTAAAAACCCAGAGCTACAGAAGCTCTGAAGGCCTCATCCCTGGGAGAAGATGGGTACACCAAGAAGATGGGCTACACCTGGAGACAATGTGAAAGACTGGCCCAGGACAGAGGACCCTGGAGAGCGGCTGCCGGCAGCCTGGGCCCTAGTTGGATTAATGGGGCTTAAGAAGAGTCACCAAGCTGAACTTCAAAGGTCCAATTTAATGTCAGAGAAATGTATACAATATACATCCTGAAATGCTTTTTTTCCCTCCGTACTTTAGTTCTCTAAAAGGGAAATTATACAAATGACGGAAGTGAAAACGAGTTCAAACTCTTCTCAGCTCCTCCTACAAAGTATTGCTAATGCAATACTAAGGATGATGTGATGAACCACCTCCTTTGGCCAACACTCAGTTCTGATAATTAGACACAAAGGACAGTAAAGTGAGTGTAGCACCTGCAATCAGTGATCTGGGTTCAGCTCCCGCTGAAAGGTCTGAAGGAAGACAAGTCACATGGACCAGTTGGACTACATCTCAGGGTTCTGAAAGAGATAACTGAAGAGATTGTGGAGGGTGGTGAATCTGTGGAATTCATTGCCACAGACCACTGTGGAGGCCAAGTTATTGGGTATATTTAAAGTGGAGGTTGATAGGATCTTGATTAGTCAGAGCATTGGGGTTAGGTTTGAGAGGGATAATAAATCAGACATGATGGAATGGCGGAATAGACTCGATGGGCTGAATGGCTTATTTCTGCATCTATGGTCTATGCTTTCTTGCCAACTGACTTCAGTCTCGTGACAGTGGATCCATCTCCACACTGGGGAGTCTGTTTCTTTGTGAGAAACACTGCAGTGGAGCTGGAGACAGGGGACCCCACCTGAGACCCCACCGCTGGATGGGTCAAAGTCCAATGTTTGTGGGTGTGAGTCCGTGTCCACCGGAGGCTGGAGGTCTGTCCTGGGTTAAAGGACTGTGTGTGTGGGTGGGAGGAACCGGGGCTTTAAGTTTTGCTGCTTGTTGTGTTCTGTGTTGTCCCACTCAGCATTGTGGGTACGCTATGTTGACGATTGAATGCGCATGACCCTTGTGGCTACACCCAGCACACCCCCGGGGGGGGGGTGTTGGTTTTTGATGTGAACAACGCATTTCACTATATGTTTCAATGTACCTGTGATACTGAATCTGAATTGGAAATATTCACACGGATGTTATCGAGACCGGAAGACTTGAGCTACAGAAAGAGATTATTCTCCTTGGAGAACAGGGTGCTCCGGTTTCATTCCAAAGACATATGGGTTGGGGTTAGAGAGTTGTGGGCAGGCTATGGTGACGCTTGCGGGCTGCCTCCAGCACATCCTCGGACCGCGATGGTTGTTGACACAAATGGTGCATTTCATTGTAAACTTTGATGTACACATGACAAACACACTTGCAGCTCGAACTCGTGGGCACTCTCCAGAGGCACTGCCTGGCCTGCCGAGTCCTCCCAGTGACTCCTCGGATATCGAATTGAATTCAACACAACGTGGAAACCAAGCCATGGAAACTGTGTAACGACAGGTCTGAGTATCTTGACAGACGACCAAGAATGTACACAAACAGGATTTACAAACTGAGTTTCTGCTTGGCGCGTGATCAATGAATCCTTCTGTTCTTCAAAAACCGGATCTGTTGGTCGAGGGATCAGCGGCTAATTGGGAGCTGAGGGAGAGCCAATGCTTGATGTGGGATTGACTGTGCTGTCAACACTGAAAATGGATGACCTTGGAAGAAAGAAAAGACATCCCAATGTATTTCATTGCAGGAGGGAATTATTTCACAGCGTAAAGTCACACTTAACACAGAATGTGCGGCATTACAGAGCTGTTACTATGCCGAAAAATCAACTCGTTCAATCTTACTGTCATCTGATTGTACATTTATACAACCAAACTAAACAACTTTCCTCTGGAGCACAGTGCACCTACAACACACATCACATAAAACAATATATTACCATAAATAAGTTCATAAAATATAAATCAAAATGCACGCAGTGTTCAGTGCAGGTAAACGGTAAACAGCTCGCTGTCCTAGTGACGAGACCTCGGTGGTGACAGGGTATTCATTAGCCTCACAGCCTGAGGGAAGAAGCTGTTACCCAGACTAACAGTCCTAGTCCTGATGCTCCTGTACCTCCTTCCTGATGATCTTGGGTCAAAGAGGTTGTGGGATGGGTGGTAGGGATCCTCCCATTCTCTCTCCACAGATGCTGCCTGCCTACTCAGCCCTAGAGTCAGAGCACTCAAGACTCTTCAGCCCATCTGCTCTGTGCCAGCCTGGCTTTCTGCCTAGTCTCATCTAGCTGCACCCAGATATTAGCTCTCCATACCCCTTGCATTCAAGTGTTTATCCAAACTTGTTGCAATCAAACCCACTTCTACTGGCAGCTCGTTCCAAACTCTCCCCACCCTCCAAGTGAAGAAGTTCTCCCTCAGGCTCTCCTAAACCGGTGCCCTCTAGATCTGGTTCCACCCAACCTCAGTGGAAAAAGCCTGCTTGCATTTACCCTATCTATACCCCTCGATTTTGTATACCTCTGTTGAATATCCCTCATTCTCCTACGCTCTAGGGAATTAAGTCCTACCCTATTCAATCTTTCCCTATAACTCAGGTCCTCAAGTCCGGGCAACATTCTTGTAAATTTTTCTTTCTTATAGTTAGATGACCAGAACTGCACATGATAAAGTATTTCCAGTGTTCTGTGTTTTTTTTTATAAACACAAGAGATTCTACAGATGCTGGAAATCCAAAGGCACTCGTAAAAAGCTGCCAGACGAACTCAGCAGGTCAGGCAGCATCTATGGAAATGAATAAACAGTCGATGTTTGGCCGAGGCCTTCATCAGGACTGGAGAGGAAGGGGGAAGGTTTTTCATTTCCACAGATACTGCCTGACCTGCTGAATTCCTCCAGCATTTTCTGTGTATTGCTCGGGATATTCAGCATCTGCAGAATCTCTTGTGATATATACATGCAAGAATACAGGATACAGGAGTGGAAAAGCAGGATGCTGATCTGGGAACCAAGGATACAGATGTGGGAACAGATCTGGGAACCCAGCTTCCCCACATCCTTCCCTCTCTCCCATGGTCCACTCTCCTGTCCAATCAGACTCCTTTATTTCTTACACCCATCACCTCCCCGGTTCTCACTTCACCCCCCCCCCCCCCACCAACTTCCCCCTCACCTGGTCTCAACAATCACCTGCCAGCTTGTCCTCCTCCCCCAACCCCCAAAGTTCTTATTTGGGATTCTTTCCCCCTTCCTTTCCAGTCCTGATGAAGGGTCACAGCCTGAAACATTGACTGTCTATCCCCTCCACAGATATTGCCTGACCTGGTGAGTTCCTCCAGCATTTTGAGTGTGGTGTTTGTAAATGTAGGTTGAACTGTAATAGATTCCTGGAGTCGTCTGGCCCTCTGACATGTACCACCATACACCTGTCGACACTAATCCCAGATTCACAGCAAGAAAACAGGCCCTTCAGCCCAAAGTCTCTATGCTAACCAAAGCTCATCTCATTTGCTCACCTTTTCCCCATTCCCCCTAAATCTTTCCTACCCATCTACCTGTCCAACTATCTTTTAAAAGCTGTGTCAGGAAATGTAGGAGACTTGACCCAAAAGCACAGCAGTGTAGACAATTCAGTGACAGATGATAAATTTAATAATAGATAGCCAAATAGTCAGTCACGAGGGGTCACAAAACAAGAAGAAACATAACTAAAGACAACAGACAACAAGGTGAACTTCAGGCAGGGGAGTGAAACCTCTAGGCAACTGGTTGAAGCTGGCTGGCTCGATTAGTGAACAAGGACTGCGGATGAGAACTGGGGTTAAATAGGCTGCAGGCCACAAGTCTGGAATGAGTGAACGATGAATCCTATAAGCTGGGTGGAGATGAGGAGTTGCCTGCATGTGGATGAGAACTGGGGTTAAATAGGCTGCAGGCTACGAGTCTGGAATGAGTGAACGATGAATCCTATAAGCTGGGTGGAGATGGGGAGTTGCCTGCTGGGCGGTGTCATCAGGAGCAGGCCCAAATTGTTGTAAATATACTTGTCTGTACCACCCCCCCCCCCCCCACCCCGGCAGTTCATTCTATATATTCAGCCCCCTGTGCAAAAAAGCTGCCACTCTAAATCTTTCCCTTTAAACATATGCACTCTAGTTTTAGACTGCCCTCCCCTACCCTGGGAAAAGGCTACAATTATCAGTCGTGCCTGATTAGAGGCATTGTTTATGAGGATAGGTTAAGCGAGCCAAGATTTTCACTCTGGGATGAGAGGAGGACATACAAGATTGTAAGAAGCATTGCTTGAGTGGAGAGCCAGAGACTTTTTTCCCAGGTTGGTTAATATGCGGGGGCATAATTTTAAGGTGATTGGAGGAAAGTTTTGGGGGGATGTCAGGAGTAGCTGTTTTTCACAGGAAGTGTGTGGAATGTGCTGCTGGGGTTATGGTAGTGGCGGGTACATCAGAGACAACCGAAATTCCCTACAATCCTTGGAATATTGTGTTCACTTCCAGTCGCCTCATGACAGGAAGGATGTGGAAGTTTTAGAGAGGGTGCAGAGATGCTGCCTGGATTAGAGAACACATCTTACGAGCGAGCTAGGGCTTTTCTCTTTGGAACGAAGGAGGATGAGAGATGATAAGAGGCATTGATAGGGAGAACAGCTGGCGACTTCTTCCCAGGGTGGAAATGGCAGATGCCAAGGGGCATAATTCAAAGGTGAATGGAGGATCGTTGCGACTCTATGCAACCAATTCAGCCATTCCCAATGGGGTGGTTTTTCCCTGTGCTTTTCCTGTGTGGGCCCAGTAATGCAGCTGATAGAGCGGCTGCCTCAGAATTCTAGCGACAGGGGCTCATTCCGACTTCCAGTGACCCCTGTGGAGCTGGCACGTTTCCCTGGGATCAGGTGGGTTGCTCCTGGGTGCAGGCGAGCAGACCAATAGGTTAATTGGCCTCTACAAATTGTATCCAGTGTACAGGTGAGTGGTCTGGAGAGAGCTGGTGAGAATAGTGCAGGATTAGATGTTGTATAAAAGGCTGGCTGGGCCACACTGGGAGCACCGTGTACAGTTGCTCCAATCAACTTGTGCAGCAACTTTTGAGCGATCTATGCATGTGGACCCCAAGATCCCTCTGTTCCTCCACACAACTAAGAATCCTGCCAATAACCTTGTACCTGCCTTCAAGCTCGAACTTACAAAAATAATATCAGTTCACACTTCCCTGGGTTGAACTCCATCTGTCGTTTCTCGGCCCAGCTCTGCATCCTATCAATGACCCTTTGTAACCAACGACAACCTTCTACACTGTCCACAACTCCACCAACCTCCCCGTCATCTGCAAAAAGCTTAAGACATTTTGGAAGAAAATGGCAGTGGGCCATTGTACTCTAAACATTTTGTCAAGGGCGAACGTGATATGTACTTACTCTCCACGTATCCGTGTAGCGCCACCATCCTGGTCCGCTCGTGATGACCGAAAGCCTGGTAGTGAAGGTCCTCCGGTAGGGACGGAGGGAGGCGAGACCGAGGGGGACCAGGCTGGCCGACAGCATGCTGGGGCGTGTGCTTTTTGTGTCGCGCTCTGCAGTTTTGAAACCAGACCTGCAAGATACGACACATCATGGCGCACCACATGACAAGACACAGGAGCGTACTCAGAAACACAAGAGGGTCAGCAGATGATGGAATTCTTGAGCAGCGCACACAAGATGCTGGAGGAACTCGGCTGGTCAGCTGGCAGCTATGGACAGGAGTAAACAGTCAGTGTTTTGAGCGGATGAAGGGTCCTGATTTATTTTATCTATTTAAGGATACAGTGCGAAATAGCCCCTTCCAGCCCGACAAGCCACGCTGCCTACAATCCCCGATTTAACCCTTTCCTAATCACAGGACAATTTACAATGATCAATAATCCAATCAACCGGTACGTCTCTGGGACGTGAGAGGATTCTGGAGAGGCCAACGGAAACTCACACCTTCCACAGGGAGGACGTACGAACTCCTGACAGAGGGTGCCAGGATTGATCTCCAGACTCCGATGCCCCCCAGCTGTAATCGTGTTGCGCTAACTGCTACACTACCCCAGCACCCCGTGTGGCCTGACAAAGGGCCTTGGCCCGAAACGTCAATTGTTTATTCCTCTCCATGGATGTCTGCCTGACCTGCTGAATTCCTCCGGCATTTTGTGTGGGTTGCTCTGGATTTCCAGCATCTGCAGAATCTCTTGTGTGACCAATGCACTTCTGAGTTATAACGTCAATGGCCCTACTGCCAGGTCAAGTATTGTGTTCACATCCATGCCAAAGGGGGCATAATTAAGTGAAATCATTACAGTTAGGTGCCACGGTGGTGCGACATTATTACAGTTTGGGGCGTCAGCATTTGGAATTCAATCCCAGAGTCCTCTGTACGTCCCCCATGTTGAATGCATGGGTTTTCTCAAGGTGCTGCAGTTTCCTCCATATTCCCAAGCCATCGGGTCAGTAGATTAATTGGTCATTGTAAAATGTCCCATGATTAGGATAGGGTTATGTCGGGAGTTGCTGGTGGCTCGGCTCAAAGAACTGGTAGAGCCTGTTCCATGCTGTATCTTTAAATAAATTATAATCACACGTAGAGTATTTGCTGCAGTTTGGAAGTATGAATCACAGCTTATGCCCTGTAGTTGAGACCAGGAAATCTTTCTTTCATGCAGTTGGTTTTTGTGCCCTTGAGTAAAACTCTAATGATTGTGGTTTGACTATCAAAGAGAACCATAGATTAAGCTACTGATTAGTGTGAAATGGTAAATTTAAACCTGGAACTACGTTTACTTGGTTTTGCTTTTGACGTTGAGGTTGGCCGTCTTCAATCTTACATCTCGTGATTTGTTTACAGATAATTGGCTGCCTACTACAGCAGCACAATATGGAAGGGTGTAAGTGGTACCTCTCACGCTCTCTGCTTCACCAGTAACTTCAAATCTGTACGCAAATAAAAATGATGTGAAGTTTAAAAGAACCTCTCGCGAAAGTTGAAAGTTGCTCAGGGGAACCTTTGCACGGCTCTGGTTGGTAAAAATCAGTCTCCCCGCTTATCCCTCCTTTCTATACTTCATTAGGAGTTTGAGCAGATTTGGTATATCACTAAAGACTAGTACATTTATATAGATTTATGTGGAGAACATTCTAACCGGTTGCTACACCATCTGGTGTGAAGGAGCCATTGTACAGGATCGGAAAAAGCTGCAGAAAGTTGTAAACTCAGCCAGCTCCATCATGGGCACCAGCCTCCCCACCATCCAGGAGACCTTCAAAAGGCAATGCCTCTAAAAGGACCTCCATCACCCAGCATATGCCCTCTCCTCCTTCCACAGGGTGGAGGTACAGGAGCCTCAAGACACACACCTAATGTTTTAGGAACAGCTTCTTCCCCTCTGCCATCAGATTTCTGAAATAGACAATGAACCCATGAAGACTACTTCATTTATATATCATATCATATATATATACTGTATATTTCTTTATTATAATCCATAGTTTTATTATGTACAGTATTACACTGAACTGCAGCCACAAAGCAACAAATTTCACATGACATGTCAGTGATACTAAACCTAATTCTGATTCTCCTGACCTGCCCACCATCTCCCTCTGGTGCTCCTCTTCCTTCCCTTTCACCCACCACTTGTGCTGGCAACTCCACACTCTCACGACCCTCTGGGTGAAGAAATTTCCCCTGATGTTCCCCTTAAACTTTCCATCTTTCACCCTTAACCCGTGACCTCTAGTTGTAGTCTCACCCAAACTCCATGGAGAAGTCTGCATGAACTTACACATTCTATACCCCCCATAACCGTGTACCTCTGTCAAATTTCCTGTCAATCTTCTATGCTCCAGGAAAGCAAGACCATAGTGGAAGCAAGTTATCACTGTCGCAGAGGAAGTGCATGAGGAAGTGGAAGTTTCACAAAATAATAGTTGTATCTGGAGAGGATGTTTCCTATAGTGGGTGAGTCTAGGACCAGAGGACACAGCTTCAGAATAGAAGGATGTCCCAGAGATGAGGAGGAATTTCTTTAGCAGATGAAACCAGAAAGGTATTGTGGATGGTTGCCTCTCTGACTGCAGGACTGTGACTGGTGATGTGGTGCAGGGCTCGGTGCTGGGTCCTTTGTCATTTGTCATCTATATCAATGATCTGGATGATAACGTGGTAAACTGGATCAGCAAATTTGCAGATGACATCGTCTGGGGGTGTACTGGACAGTGAAGACGACGATCAAAACTTGCAGCAGGGTCTGAACCAGCTGGAAAAAATGCTGTAAAATGGCACTTGGAGTATAGTGCAGACAAGTGTGAGGTGAGGTGTTCAGTAGGACACAGTGAACGGCAGGGCACTGAGGAGTGTGGTAGAACAAAGGGATCCGGGGACACAGGTAGATGATTCATTGGAAGTGGCGTCACAAGTAGATAGGGCCATAAAGAAAGCTTTTGGCACATTGGCCATCATGAATCAATGTAGTGAGTACAAAGTTGGAATGTTCTATTGAAATTGTATAAAACCTCGGTGAGGCCTAGTTTGGAGTGTTGTGTGCAGTTTCGTTCACCCACTTACAGGAAAGATGGAAATAAGACTGAAAGAGTACGGAGAAAAGTTACAATGATGTTGCCGGGACGTGAGAACTTGAGTTATAGGGAAAGATTGAACAGGTTAGGACTTTATTCCCTAGAATATTAAGGTTAAGGGGAGATTTGATAGAGGTATACAAAATGATGAGGGGTATAGGTAGGGTAAATGCAAGTCGGGCTTTTCCACTGAGATTGGATGAGACTACAAATGGAGCTAACGGGCTAAGGATTAAAGGTGAAATGTTTAAGGAGAACATGAGGGGGAACTTCACTCGGGGGGGGGGGGGGTGACAGTGTAGAACAAGCTGTCAGTGGAAACAGTGAATGCAAAAGTTCAAAGGTTCATTTATTATCAAAGAATACGACTCTGAAATCCTTCAGTTCTCCGGGTAGCCATGAAACCACGGAAGAAAAGAAAGGCAGCACGATCATCAACCCCCAAACCCCACATCGTCGCAAAAATAACTAACAAAAAATGGAATAGGTACATTGACTCCCAAATTCCTCCTCCTATATGTATGTGTGTATGTATATAAAATTTTTGAAAACAAACAAAATGGATGAGACACATCAACCTCCAAATCCCTCCTCCCACACAAAAAACTGAGAAGATCAGGTGAGAAAACACAGAATATAGAAACAGTAAGACTAGAAAAAAAGAGTCTATAGTCCAAGTCCACCTCCAAAACAGAGAAAAATCTGAGCAACACTCTCCGGGTGAACCAGGGTCAATTTCAAAGTTTAAGAGAAGTTTAGATAGGTACATGGATGGGAGGGGTATGCAGGGCTAAGGTCTGGCTACAGGTCAATGCGACTTGGCAGATTAAGGGTTTGGCATGGACTAGATGGGCTGAAGGTCCTGTTTCTGTGCTGTAGTGTTCTATGATTATGTGACTCTATTACATCATCAGGTCATACAACAAGGAAAAGCCCACAGGGTGAGTGTTGAATATGAACGTGGTACAAGTGACACGGTAGCGTAGCAGTTAGTGCAATTGCTTCACAGTGCCAGAAATCACCAATAGAGGTTCAATTCCCACCATTGTCTGCAGGAAGTTCATGACCACATGGGTTTCCTCCAGGTGCTCTGGTGTCCTCCCATGTTCCAAGGCTGTATAGTTTAGGATTAGTAATTTGTGGGCGAGCTATGTCGGTGTCGGAGGCACAATGACACTTGTAGGCTGCCCCCAGTGCATCCTCTCTGCTTTTATTTGACGCAAACAACACATTTCCCTCTGTGTTTCAATGTACGTGTGGTAAGTAAAGCTAGTCTTTAAACATCCATTTCCACTGATCCGATTTCATTCTCCCCACATTCCCAACAATTTCCCCCCATCCCAGGTTCTGCCCCTAATTCACACACTTGTCGTGTCCATGTAACCCACTAACACATGTCTTTGGGATGTGCGAGGAAACCAGGGCCCTCGAGGGACACTCACAGGGTCATGGGGGAATCGTACAACCTCCTTGCTGGAGGTTGGGACCAGGCAGGGTCTCTGGGGCTGATTGGAAGTGGCTGAATCTACTGCGCCGCCCTCGATCTGCCAACAAGAAACACTCACTCTGTTTCTCTCTCCACAGATGCTGCCTGACCTGTCAACTATCACCAACATACCCTACCACCCAGGCCAAGCTCTCTTCTCGCTGCTGCCATCAGGAAGGTGGTACAGGGGTCTCAGGACTCACACCACCAGGTTCAGGAACAGTTAGCACCCCTCAACCGTCAGGCTCTGGAACCAGCGTGGATAACTTCACTTATCCCAACACTGAATTGATTCCACAACCTATGGACTCACTTTTAAGGACTCTACAACCCGTGTTCTCGATATTTATTGCTTATTTGTTTATTATTTATTTTGTATTTGTAGCTTGTTGTCTTCTGAACATTGGCTGTTTGTCTGTCCTGTCACGTGCAGCCTTTCATTGATTCTATTGTGTTCTATACTATTTACTAGGAATGCCCACAAGGAAATGAACCTCAGGGTTGTAAATGGTGACGTGCATGCACTTTGATAATAGAGTTACTTTGACCTTTGAACCAGGGCATTTAGAGTTCCCTGTGGCCAGTGACACGCCCGCCGATACACAGGTGTACCAGTACCTGGATAACTCGCCGGCTCAGACCAGTCATGTCCGCGAGCTTCTGAAGTGTTTGTGCGTCAGGGTTGTTGTCCTGTGCAAACTGTGCCTGCATCACCTGCACACAGAGCGAGGAATGTACCGTCAGCAAGGGTAATGTTCAACGGACGGTCACAACATCGTGTCCCCACCAGATTCAGACACAGCTCCTTCCCTTCAACCATTCGGCCCTGGGTCTAACTGACCCCAATCACTGTCTCGGCATAGTAACCCTGCAATCACTTTACATTTCAAAGTATAATACATGGACACTAGCTTCCCTGGCATTGAGGACCCTTTAAAGGGCGATGCCTCAAAAAAATAGATTCTTCGTAATATTGTAATTTATAGCTTTTTATTATTATGTGTTGCAATGTACTGCTGCTATGAAACAACAAATTTCACAATGTATGCCAGTGATATTAAATCAAATTCTGATCTTTTTGTTCTATTCTGTTTCCTGAAAAGGTTCTGTAAAATTTATGAGGAGGAGGACGCGCACAGTAAGGAGGAATCATCCGTGCCGCAATGCTACCTGTAACTGCTCTGCCGTGAAGGACGTCCGCGCTCTCTTTGCCGGCTTGGGATGAGTGTCCTGATCCGAGGGCACAGCTCCCTCCAGGCTCAACCCATTCCCTGGATCAGAGAAACAATTGCATGTCGATGAGATGGTTCAGCTCGGTCAGGACACAAGGACACACACACACACACACACACACACGGAGACAAAGACACAGACACACACACACACGCACGGACACGGACACGGACACACACACACACACACACACACACACACACAGACACAGACACACACATGCACGGACACGGACACACACACACACACACAGACACAGACACACACACACACACGCACGCACGCACACACACACACAGACACACACACGCACGGACACACACACACACGCACACACACGGACATGGACACACACATACACACACACACACACAGACACAGACACACACACACGCGCGCACGGACACACACACACACACACACACACGGAGACAAAGACACAGACACACACACACACGCACGGACACGGACACGGACACACACACACACACACACACACACACACACACAGACACAGACACACACATGCACGGACACGGACACACACACACACACACAGAGACACAGACACACACACACACACGCACGCACGCACACACACACACAGACACACACACGCACGGACACACACACACACGCACACACACGGACATGGACACACACATACACACACACACACACAGACACAGACACACACACACACGCGCACGGACACACACACACACACACACACACACACACACACGGACACACACACACACACGGACACACACGGATACAGACACACACACGGACACAGACACACACGGACACGGACACACACAGACACGGACACGGACACACACATGGACACACCAATCCTGAAGAAGGGTCTTGGCCCAAAACATTGACTGTTTATTCATTTCCATGGATGCTGCCTGACCTGCTGAGTTCCTCCAGCATTCTGCGTGTGTTGAGCAAACATCTTATCTCTACTAGAAGATCCCTTTCAAATAATGAGGAACAAACTCTGTCCACAAAATTTAAATAATCAGATTGATCCAACAGCTTCTGTACATGACCACAAGCGAGGACGGCTTTGCCTGAACTGTCCAGATTCTAGTTATTACAAGCTGAACTCTCTCATAAGTGTGGCGACTGTTGCACAGCTCTCTGACAGAGGGTGTTTGTTTTAGCCAGTCATTTCTGCTGTGCATTAGATGTTAACACAGCAGAAATAGTCCTGAAAGCAATTTGCAAAACTAAAATTATAAATCTCTTAATTGAAATGATAATGGCCTTTGCTGCTGCCTCTCACTAATGTAGAACTGATTCAAAGAAAATATATTAATTACCCACTTGGCCGTATAATGAATATCACACTGAACTTCTGTCAGATGTGGGTGCTATTGAATGTGGAGCTGGTTATTTAGTTAAACTGCTGGTCTCTTGTTTTGCCCAGAGAATTTGGTTCAATCAGGAACACAATCTCTTAATGAAACTCCTTAATTCTACAGATGTGCAGTAGAGATTTTGCTAACAAGCTGCATCACTGCATGGTACGGAAACTGCACTGTGGCTGTCAGGAAGGCTCTACAACGGGTAGTCAGAACTGCCCAACGCATCACTGGCACCAGCCTACCTGCTGTCAAGGACACATATACCGAAAGGTGCCAGAGAAGATCATGAAGGATCCCACCCACCCTCCTCATAGTCTGCTTATCCATCTCCCATCAGGGAGGAGGTTATGTAGCGTCCACACCGGATCACCAGATTCAAAAACAGTTACCCTCCCCAAGCAGTAAGGCTGATCAACACCTCCACCCGCTAACCCACCCCTCCACACCCCAAGAACCACTACTGTTGTAGCACCTGCTTAGTAACTCCACCCCCCCCCCCAACCGCAATGAGGGTCACATGAAGCCATGGGAGCAAGAGGTGGATGGTCACTGGTGCGGATCTCAAGTCTTGGATATGCAACCACTGACGCCAGGCAGACGATCTCTGAAGAGTATTGATAATGGCTGGGTCACCCATCTTGTAAAGACACTGCCCAGAAGAAGGCAATGGCAAACCACTTCTGAAGAAAAATTTGACAAGAGCAATCATGGAAAGACCATGACATGGCACATAATGATGATGATCTAAGAAAAGATGTACAGGCATTGGAGAGGGTCCAGGAGGCTCGCGAGAATAACCCCAGGAATGAAAGGGTTAATGTATGTGGAGCAGTTGATGTCTGGGCCTGTACTCACTGGAGTTTAGAAAAATGAGGGAGGGATCTCATTGAAGCCTATCAGATATTGAAAGGCCTAGATAGAATGGATGTGGAGAGGCCGTTTCCTATTGAGGGTGAGTCTAGGGCCAGAGGGTACACCCTCAGAATAGAGGGACATCCATTAGGAACAGATGAGGCAGTGTTTCTTTATCCAGAGGGTGGTGGCTCTTGGAATTCATTGCCACAGACGGCTGTGGAGGTCTGTCATTGGATATATTTAAAGTAGAAGTTGACAGGTTCTTGATTAGTCAGAGCAAAGGTTATGGGCAGAAGGCAGGAGAGTGGGATTGAGAGGGGTAATAAATCAGCCATCATGGAATGGACTCATTGATCTGAATGGCTGAATAGCACTCCTGTGTTTCATGGTCTTAAAATAAAGGATTAAACTCATCCGTCTGCTGGACATTGCAAAGAGCTGAGTCTTTCTATAATTTTGCACAGAATTTTCTTTTCAATTGTAATCACAAACAGCCATGTTATTTTCATCAGGCATCACCTGCATGAATTACAACAGGTTTCCGAGTTTGGCTCAGAGCACTGCCTTTCAGAAGCAGATCAAATGTGGAGAGGTCTGGCTGGGATCAAATTTCAAGATGAATGCGTCTGTGGGCTAAGACTCTGGCCAATGCATCTATCGCCATGACACCAAAGAAATATTTGGCCAACATGGGCTGTTTCTTGGTCTGCTCGAACAGTGTAGGCTTCTATTTGTGAATACAAGCCTCCTTTCTGTCAATTGCCTTGACTTGATTTGTCCCCACTTTCATCCCTGAAGGACTTCTGACTCCAGTCAATCTCTCTCTCCATTGGGAATGCTGACCCACGCTCTCCTGTGACTCACAGCACTAACAGATGAAGTGTGTCGGTAAACACATGGCAGAGGGTTGGAACTGAGGTGCTCTGTTAGCTCCTTTCCTCCTGAGATGCTCAAACACAAACACTTTCTCACAGTTATTCACAGAATCTTGGTCACTGAAACATAGCTCCCAATGTCTCAATGAGCCACTGCTGTTATGGGTGTCTACCCACAAGACATAGAAGCAGAACTAGACCATTTGGCCCATCAAACCTACTCTCTCAATCGATTATGGCTGATTTATTTTTTCTCTCAACCCCATTCTCCTGCCTTCTCCTGATAACCTTTGAGGCTCTGACTAATCAACTTCTGCTTCAAACCTTCTCAATGACTTGGCCTCCACAGCCGTCTACAGCAATGAATTCCACAGATTTACCATCCTCTGTGAGAAGAAGCCCCTTCATTCTTCAGGCTTCAGTGATTGCCCCTTACCTTGTATCTATCTCACCTTGTCCAAGACTCTCCCACTACCCTGCCCCAAAGTGCCCTCTCGGGACATTATCTCTCAGTCCAGCCACCTCTCATTCTTCCCAACTCCGCAGAGTACAGACCTTATTTCTTTATCTGCGAGTGACACGACAATTCTCTCTTCCCAGAAATTAGCCTATTGAATATCTTTTGGACTGTCTCCAGTGATCATTCAATACAGAAGCAGAATTAGGCTATTCGGCCCATCAAGTCCCCTCTGCGATTCAGTCATCTTTCAGCTCCATAGTCCCTCCTCCGCCAGTAACCCTCAACCCTTCATATAGTACAGTATAATCCTCCATGCTGCTATATCCTTTACTAATTGGCTATCTGGCTATGGGGTTAGCAGAGCAAAGGGTGAGCAGTTTCAAATTCCTGGGTGTCAACATCACTCAAGATCTGTCCTGGGCCCAACATGTCGATGCCATCACAAAGAAGCCACACCAGTATCTATATTTCATTAGGAGTTTGATAAGATTTGGTATGCTACCAAAGACTCTTGCAAATTTCTACAGATGTACCGTGGAGAGCATTCTGAGAGGCTGCATCACTGTCTGGTATGGGGGTGGGGGGGGGGGGGGTGGCAGTCTATAGGATCAGAAAATGCTGCAGAAAGTTGTAAACTCAGCCAGCCCCAATACGGACACTGGCCTGCCCAGCATCCAGGAGACCTTCCAAAGGTGATGCCTCAAAACGGGGGAATCCATCACCCAGGACATCTTGTAATTTAAGTATATTTTATGTATTGCACTGTACTACTGGCACAATAAAACAAATTTCATGATACATGTCAGTGATAATAAACCTGATTCTGCACAGTATTTCAAGTATAGCCTCTCCAGTACATGAACATTCCTAATAAAACTAAGTTCCAACATTCTTGCAATAAATGTCAGTACACCACTTGCCTTCTGGGCTCCTGCTGCCCTTGCCTGATAATCTTTTGTGATCTATGTGCAAGAACATTTCGATCTCTCTGTCTCTCGCTTAATTCCAATCACTCTCCAGGGAGATAAATCAACTGCCTTTTGATTCCTCTTATTGATGTGCTTGATCTTCACAGTGAACTCCACTTGCCAGGTTTTTGCTCAATCTATATCGAATACATCCTGTTGCACAATCACAATGTCCTCACTGTGTAGGAAGATGTGGAGGCTGTGGACAGGGTCCACTGTGCATTTACAGTGCAACATTGTCTACAAAAAGTAGAGTACGCAGCCCAGTCCATCACAGGCAAAGCTCTCTCCATTACTGAGCACATTTACATGGAGTGCTATCATAAGAAAGCAGCATCCATCATCATGGACCCCACCATCCAGGACATGCTCTCTTCTCATCACTATCATCAGGAAGAAGGTACAGGAGCCTTAGGTCCCAAACCACAGGTTCAGGAACAATTATTACTCTACAAACATCAGGCCAACTTCACTCATCTCAAAACTGGACTGACGCCGCAACCCGTGGACTCACTTTCAAAGACTGTAACATGAGTTGTATCGTATTATTTATTTACTTTTTACTCTGTCTGATTTGTATTCTTTTACCTCGCTAGAGAACATGTTAAGGAACTGGGTGACCTTTGGCTCATGTGGGAGAATGAGGAGGTGATAGATAGGAGCTACAGGGAGGCAGGTAACTGGGTGTCTGTCAGGAGTGGGAAAGGGAATGGGCAGCCAGTGCAGAGTTCCCCTGTGACCGTTCCCCTCAACAATAAGTTTACCACTTTGGGTACTATTGAGGGAGACAACCTACCAAGGAGAAGCCACAACAACTACATCTCTGGCACTGAGAAAGGAAGGGAGAAGAGGAGTGCGGTAGTGATAGGAGACCCCATAATTAGAGCAGAAAGCAGATTCTGTGGGCCTGAAGGAGACACCCAGCCAAAATCAAAATAGGTGATGAACACAGAACTAAAGGTGTTAGATTTGAATGCACGCAGTGTAAAATAGATGATCTTGTGGTGCAGTTAGAGATCAGCAGGTATGATGTTGTGGGCATCTCCAAGTCATGGCTGAAAGAAGACCATTGTTGGAAGCTTAACATCCAACAATGTAACAAAAGGTCAGGCTGGTAGGGAGAGGGTATGAGGTGGTTCTGTTGGTAAAAATTTAAAACAAATCCTCAAGAAAGATGACATAGGATTAGAAGATGTGGGATCCTTATGGGTAGAGCAAAGAAATTGCAAGAGTAAAAAGACCCTGATGAGAATTATATACAGGCCCCCAAACAGCAGCCACGATGTGGGCTACAAATTGCAATGGGAGATAGAAAAGGCATGTAATAAGGGCAATGTTGTAATAATTATGGGGATTTCAGTTTGCAGGGAAAATCCATTTGATTCGAAGAGAGGGAATTGTAGAATGGCTATGAGATAGCTTTTTAGAGGAGCTTGTGGTGAGCTTACCAGGGAGATGACATTCTGTATATGGTGCTATGCAGTGATCCAGGTTTGATTAGAGAGCTTCAGGTGAAGGAACCCTTAGGAGGGAGTGATCATAACATGATAGACTTCGCCCTGCAGTTTGAGAAGGAGAAGATGAAATCAAATGTTTCAGTATTATAATGGAGTAAAGGGATTTACAAAGGCAAGAGACAGGAGCTGGCCGAAGTTGACTGGAAGGGAACACTAGCAAGACGAAGGCAGAACAGTTAACCTCTCACTCGATGTCAATAAGACCAAGGAATTGATTGCAGATGTCAGGAGAGGGAAACCAGAGGTCCATGAGCCAGTAATGATCGGAGGATCAAAGGTGGAGACAGCCAGTAACTTTGAATTCCTGGGTGTCACTATCTCAGAGGACCTACCCTAGACCCATCATATAATTGCAAAGAATGCACAACAGTGCCTCTACTTCCTTAGGAGTCTGTGGAGATTCGGGATGTTATTAAAAACCTTGATCCTGTTCAGTTACTGTTCTATAAATTTGCTAAGTATGCCCACTCCACAGAAAAAGGATGTGGTGACAAGTACTCTGATAATAAATTTTATTTTGACTTTGACTTTAATATGGAAGGTGCAGAAAAGACACATCCCAAAGAGATATTCCAAAGACAGGGATGAGGCAACTATGGCTGACAAGGGTAGACAAAGACAGCATACAATTCTAATATAGCAAAAAGTAGCAGGAAGGTAGATGATTGGGAAGCTTTTAAAAACAGAAGGCAACTAAAAAGCCATAAAGAGAGAAAAGATGAAATTAGAAGGTAAGCTAGCCAATAATATAAAAGAGGATAGCAAACGTTTTTTTTCATATCTATCAAAAGTCAAAGAGAGATGAATGTGGATATCAGACCACTGGAAAATGACACTGGAGAGGAAGTAATGGCGGACAAAGAAATTGTGAAGAACCTCAATAAGCATTTTACGCCAGTTTTCACTGTGGAAGACACTAACAGAATGCCAGAAATGAAAGACTGTTAAGTGGCAGAAATGAGTGTCATTGCTATTACTTTCTGGAATGGGGAATGTGGAATTTCCGGAAGTTCGAGAAATCGATGTCAACACCATCAGTTTGGAGGCTACCCAGACCAAACACAAGGTGTTGCTCCTGCAGCCTGAGTGTGGCCTCATCGTGACAGTAGATTCCCATTCCAATATGGCAATACGTGGCCTCCTCTGCTCCTGCCACAAGGCCCATCACCTCCTTCTGGTTCTCCTCTCCCTTCCCTTTCTTCCATGGTCTTCTACCCTCTCCTATCAGATTCCACCTTCTCTAGTCCTTTATCTCCTTCACCAGTCAACTTCCCAGTTCTTTGCTTCACCCCTCCCCCTCTCCTGGTTTCACTTATCACCTACCATCTTGTAACTCTTCCTCCCCTCCCCCACCTTCTTACTCTGACTTCTCGTCTTTTCCCCCCAGTCCTTATGAAGGGTCTCGGCCCAAAACATTGACTGTTTACTCTTTTCCATAGATGCTGTCTGGCCTGCTGAGTTCCTCCAGCATTTTGTGTGTGCTCACTAAAGTTAACTTGCAGGTTGAGTCTGTGGTGAGGAAGGCAAATGCAATGTTAGCATTCATTTTGCGAGGGATAGAACACAAAACCAGGGATGTAATCCAGATCCTTGAAAATGCATTTTTCAGACTGCATGGAGCATTGTGAGTAATTTTGGCCCCTTATCTATGAAAAAACTGTGCTGGCGTTGCAGAGGGACAAGAGGAGGTTTACAAGAATTTTCCCAGGAATGAAGGGATTAACGTACGCAGAGCATTTGATAGCTCAGGTCCTGTACTCACCAGAGTTTAGAAGAATGAGGGAGGATCTCATTGCAATGTATTGAATATTAAAAGCTCTGGATAAGGTGGAGGTAATGTTGCCTGTAGTGGATGAGTCTAGAACGAAGGGTCACAGCTACAAAATGGAGGAACATCTATTGAGAACAGAAATGAGGAGGAATTTCTTCAGCCAGAGGGTGGTGAATCGGTGGAACTCATTGCCACAGACAGCTGTACAGGCCAAGTCATTAAGTATATTTAAGGCAGAGGTTGATAGGTCCTTGATTATCAAGGCATCAGAAATTATTGGATGAATGGAGTTGAGAGGCAGCACTTCTACTTCCTCAGAAGTTTGCGAAGATTCAGCATGTCATATAAAACATTGACAAACTTCTATAGATGTGTGGTGGAGTGTATGTTGACTGGTTGCATCACTGCCTGATATAAAAACACCAAAGGCCTTGAATGGAAAGTCCTACAAAAAGTAGTGGATATGGCCCAGTCCATCACAGGTAAAGCCCTCCCCACCATTGAGCACATCTACACTGAGCACTGTCACAAGAGAGCTGCATCCATCATCAGGGACAAGAGAAAATGTGCAGATGCTGGAAATCCAAGCAACACACAGAAAATGCTGGAGGAACTCAGCAGACCGGGCAGCATTTATGGAAAAGAGTACAGTCGACGCTTCGGGCTGAAACCCTTCATCAGAACTGGAGGAAAAAGGTGGAGTCAGAGTTAGAGGGTGGGGGAGGGGAGAAAGAAACAGTGAGAGGGGAAGTAAAGAGGGAGAGGGAACGGGAGAGGGAAGGAGGGAGGGATGAAGTAAAGATCTAGGAAGTTGATTAGTGAAAGAGATACAAGGCCGGAGAAAGGGGAGTCTGATAGGAGAGGACAGAAGGCCATGGAAGAAAGAAAAGGGGGAGGAGAACCAGAGGGAGGCGATGGGTAGGTAAGGAGATGAGGTGAAAGAGGGAAAAAGGAATGTGGAATGGTGAGGGAGAGGGAGACATTACTGGAAGTTCGAGAAATTGATGTTCATGCTAGCAGGTTGGAGGCTACCCAGATGGAATATAAGGTGTTGTTGCTCCAACCTGAGTGTGGCCTCATCATGACAGTAGAGAAGGCCACGGACTGACGTGTCGGAATGGGAATGGGACGTGGAATTATATTGGGTGGCCACTGGGAGATCCTGCTTTTTCTGGCTTGGTAAACCAGCCAGCATAATCAAAGACCCCACCCGCTCTGGGCATTCTCTCTTCTCCCCTCTCCCATCGGGCAGAAGATACAAAAGCCTGTAGGCACATACCACCAGGCTCAAGGATAACCTCTTCCCCAATGTTACCAGACTCTCGAACAGAGTAGATGGCCTTTTGACCTCATTATGGCATGTACCTTATTGTCTGCCTGCACTGCACTTTCTCTGTAACTGTTATACTGCATTTCACACTACTTTCCTTAGTTTTTATTTAGAAATACAACACGGTTACAGACCTGTTCAACCCTTTGAGCCACATTACCCAATTACACCCATGTAGGAAAGTAACCTACTAACCCATACGACTTTGGAATGTGGGAGGAAACCTGTGCACCCAGAAGAAACCTACATGGTCACAGGGTGTACGTACAAACTCCTTATAGACAGTGGCAGGAATTGAACCTGGGTTGCTGGCACTCTGTAGCACTACAACTGCTGCATAACCGTGTGCTTAACGGTGTTCTTCCTCAATGCACCATGTAACAATTTGATCTGTATGAGCAGTGTGCAAGACAAGTTTTCACTGTATATTGACACGTGACAATAATAAACCAGTAACAAATACAAATTCAGAGAAGAGTCATATTGGGGTTATGGTGTTCAAACAGGCTAACCCGTTCAGAAATACCAGCTCGACAGTGTTCAGTTCCCAGCTGTAGAGTAGGATAGACCTCTAGATAGACCATGTGTCTTGCTGCAGCCATGAGCCTGGTGAAGTTATCATCCATTCCCCAACTCACACTAAAATCAAACATGAGAGATTCTGCAGATGCTGGAAATCCAAACCAATCTGTACAAAGCACTGGAGGAACTCAGCGGGCCAGGCAGCATCTATGGAAATGAATAAACAGTCGACTTCTCAGGCTGAGACCCTTCATCTGGACTAGAAAGAAAGATGATAGGTCAGAGTAAGAAATTGGGGAGGGGGAGGAAGACGTACAAGGTAGTATTGATAGGTGAAACCTGAGGGGGAGGGAGTAAAGAGTGGGAGGTTGATTGGTGAAAGAGATAAATAGATGGAGGAGGAGAAGTCTGATAGGAGAGGAAGACGACCATGGAAGAAAAGGAAGAAGGAGCCATGATGTTGTTGAACTAACGAGCGTTATCTGACCACATTGCTTTATGAGCCAGTGTTTTGCCAGAAAGATCTGCTGAGTCAAACACATTTCCCATCGGTTTGTTAACAGACACCTCATAGAAGTATCATCATCATTATGTGCCATATCATTTGACGAGGGTGAGCACAGTCTTTCCATGACCAAGATTGTTCTTGGCAAATTTTTCTACAGAGTGCTTTGCCATTGCTGTCTTCTGGGCAGTGTCTTTACAAGATGGGTGACCCCAGCCATTATCAATTCTCTTCAGAGATTGTCTGCCCGGTGTCAGTGGTCACATAACCAGGACTCGTGACATGCACTCGCTGCTCATACAACCATCCACTACCTGCTCCCATGGGTTCACGTGACCCTGACTGGGGCGAAGCAGGTGCTACACCTTGCCCAAGGGTGACCTGCAGGCTAGCGGAGGGAAGGAATTCTTTATGCCTCATTAGGTAGAAACGCATCTCCACTCAGACACCCTCATTAAGAGTCTCTTAAATTAAGGACCCCCATCACCCAAGTCATGCCTCGTTCCAATTGTTACAATCAGGAAGGTGGTATAAAAGCATGAAGACACACATTCAGTGATTAAGGAACTGCTTCTCCCCCTCTGCCATCCAATTTCTGAATGGACATTGAACCCACAAATACTCCCTCACTACTTTTTTATTTCTATTTTTGAACTACTTGTTTAATCTAACTAATCGATATAGATACAACGTTTTTTCCTCTATCATGTATTGCAGCCATGTGCATATGCAGTGATACCAAACCCAGTTCTGAGTCTGACGCTAGGTCTTAGCAGCCAGTTATGTAATTGGAGTTGTAGAACACAGAACACAGTACGAGTTCATCAGCTCACCATGTTGAGCCAATCTTTTAACCTACTCCAAGACCAATCCAACCCTTCCCTCCCACATCACCCCCCATCATCCATGTTCCTGTCTAGGAGTCTCTCAGATGCCCCTGATGTATCTGCCTCTATCACCACCCCTGGCTGTGTCATCCATAGGAAAGTTCAAAATAAACTTATTATCAAACTGTCTTGAGATCAATTCTTTTGTGGGAGCACTTACAGGAAAATAGAGAAATGCAGGAGATTATACTAGTGGGACCTTCCATTGGAAGCAAATGTAACCAATAAACAGTGGAGATAATCGACTAAAATTTCGAGGCAAACATTTGGGAGCTCACACACAAAATGCCGGAGGAACTCAGCAGGTCAGGCAGCACCTATGGAAATGAATAGACAGTGGACATCTCAGGCTGAGACCCTTCTTCAGGACCAAGAAGAAATAAGTCAGAATAACAAGGTGGGAGATTTGGAGGGGGACAAGCTGGCAGGTGAGGGGTGAGGGGGGATGAAGCGCGAAGCTGGGAGGTGAACCTTCATGGGGGGGGGGGAGCATTTCCCCAGGCTGGAACCAAGGTCACTGTCACAAAATAAGGGGTCCGGTACTGCGGATTTACCATGACGAGGAGACATTCCTTCAGGGGAAGGTGGATCGTTGAGGTTGTCCAGCCCAGAGACACGCCGAGGCTGGGCCACCACTGAAGACAGAGCGATAGATCTGGAAGCCGCAGCTGGAGAGGTAACATATCAACCCCAGTCCTATGGAGCGGTGCAGCGGGTATTGAGGGGGCAGATTGTCTTTGCGGACCCCAGTTCTTTATTTGGGGATGTTCTGATGTATCCAGGCCCCAGTGAGGAAACGCATCGAGCTTCCGTCCCCTCACCATCTCCGATGGCACGGTAAACGGTAAATCTCCGGCTGGCGCACGGATCTCGCCTCGGGCTGCCGGCACCCACAGCTCGGCCCTCCGCCTCTGGGGCAGAACTACAACCCCTCCAGGTTTGGCCGTAGGACACAGGCAGGGGCATTAACCTGGTCCCAGCGAACAAACTCTCCGCTTGACAATGGCTGAGAGAATTCGCCTGAAGCCACAGCAGGGGAGGTAGGAGTCTGGTGCAGCCAAGGAGGAATTGGGGAGCGGGGGAGGGTGAGCGTTGATGAGCTGCCAAGGTGCGCGAGTTTGGGGAGGAGGGAGAGTGTTTGAAGTGGGGTTGAGGAAGGCGTGGAAGAGGTTAGGAGAGGGATGCGTTGTCCCGTGGTTTACCGTTCTCCGCTGCCTGCTTCAGGTTCTCCAGCATGGTGTCGTAGTGGATTCTGCAGAGAACCTTCTCCTCGACCAGACCGAACTCCTCGCCGGTGGAGAGCTGCCTTTTACACGAGAAACAGGCGAAGCAGGCGAGGTGGTAAGCGTTGCCTCGCGCCCGGCGCACCCAGTCACTGGCGTAGATCTGGCGCCCACAGCGGGCACACGTCGTCCCGAACCGGCTGCAAGACACCAAGCAACAGATCAGGGGAGGGCAGGTTGGGTTCCCTCCCCAGGGGTCGGGCGCAGGATCCTGCGGGGGTCAGGTACCCCCGTCACAATACCACCCCACATTGCCCACCCCTCCCACCATTCCCCACCGCAGCATCCCATCCCTGGATACCAGACTATGCTCCCCTCCCACTCCCTTTCTCCTCAACGATTTCCCGCCTCCCGCCTCTCCCCACCCAAGCCTCTATCTCTCCCATTCTCTTCAACACCTCTTCAACCCTCACCCTCACCCTCACACTCCCCACATTCGCCCCTCCTTTTTTCCCGCACCTTCGGAGTAAATTTATTATCAAAGTGCGCAGACGTCACCATATATAACTCTGAGATTCATTTTCCTCGGGCATTCACAGTAAACAAAGAAACGCGAGAGAGTCAACGAAAGACCACCAGCAAGGTGGACAAACAACCAATGTGCCGAAGGCAACAAGAAGTAATAAATAGATACGCAATAAAAATCATGCACGAGATAAAGAGTCCTTGAAAGTGAGTCCGCAGGTTGTGGGAACGGTTTAGAGTCGGGGTGAGTGCAGTTATCCTCTGTGGTTGAAGGATGAAGGACAACGACTGTTCCTGACCCTGGTGGTGTGAGACCTGAGGCTCCTGTCCCTCCTGTCTGATGGCAGCAGCGGGAAGAGTGAATGGTCTGGATTGAGGGGGTCCTTGATGACGGACGCTGCTTTCCTTCTCCTCTTGCCCACGCCACCCACCTCCCCCTTCCCCTATCCTCCGCCCTCCCCCTCCGCAGTGAGGTTGCGGAGTGAGTGGGGATATCTCCCTCGCCCCGCTGCTCTAACAACGTGACACTCTCCCGACTCCCTGGCCCGTACAAAACGGTTCCATATGTGCGGGCGGGGCTGGATCTGACTCGGGAGGCGCGTCCCCAGGGGTCGTTAACCCAGGGGGTCTGGGGAGTCCCAGCCGTGTCCCCCCGGGTCCCAGCGCTTGGGAGGCGCAGCCGAAACCCAGACGGTGCAACAAGGTGTTTATAACCCAACCTGCAGAGGTTATTTTTCATGGAGTTGTGTTTATTTGTGTGAGGAAAGCCATGACGGTATTAATCATCTCTTACAGGCATGAGCGCCGACAACTGTTCCGTCTCACAGTCCCAACCTTAACCCTTTCGCTGCTGAATCTCAAGGCTGAGAAAATCCCTGGTTACATTATCGACTGTCACTTTCGTTCGGCCCGTCAAGTCACAGAACAAACCCTAAACTTTCTTGTCACCTACCGTTCCCAACATTCCGACACACTAGGGGCAGGTTGTAGCGGCCAATTAACCCACCGTGGTGGGGTGTGGGGGGGACGGGGACCCGGAGCAAACTTCTCTTTAATGTTAAAGCGAACCCACATCCAGCACCCGCCGAGAGCCCGTTCCGGACTCTCGCCACCCTCTAGGTGAAGAAAATGAGGATTTTCAAATCTAACTGTGCTGAACCCGCTGTGCCACACGGTTAAATTCCCTCCGCTGTCTGTGGGGAGTTTGCACGCTCTCCCCGTGACAGCGTGGGTTTCCTCCGGGTGCTCCGCTTTCTTCCCACAGTCCAAGGATCTGCCGGTCAGCAGGTTAATTGGTCACAAGGTTGTAACTGGTCTCATGGAAGGTCCTGTTAGCGTGCCGCGTCTCTAATTAAATCTATGTATCTAGTTTCCTGCTACGGCGTTTCCATTGTATTTTAGACACAGCAACGAGCACACGGGACTTTAGCCCACAATCTCAGCATCAAATTAATTTCATTAGCTATCAAATGTCCAACTAAACTCAAGCTTCTGCCGTCACGATCTCCATATCCTCCCGCTTCCCTCACACTCACGTGCCTGTCTACGCCTCCATCGTGTATACCCTCTGCACTAATCCAGCAGAATGCAGAATTCCTAGCAACGGGATTCAGGGCGGGGGCTCGGGGTCGCCTTGAGGTGACAGCTCCCCCGCATCCTCAAAAGGCGATGCCTCAGAAAGGCGGGGTCCACGCCCGTCACCCAGGACATGCCCTCTTCTCGTTGCTACCGTCAAGGAGATGGGCCAGGAGTCTGGCGCACACACACCCAATGTTCTAGGAACAGCTTCTTCCGCGCCGACATCAGGTTTCGGAACGGACGATGAACTCATGAATATTATCTCACTGTTTTTATTTTTGCTCTCTTTTTGGAACCACATTGAATTGATGTACTGTTTGTATACAATGCCGTACAAAGTGTTAGGCACATGAGTATATATCTAGGGTGCACAGTGCTGTAGTTGTCAACGAGTTTGTAAATCTGGCGGGAGCAAAGGTGTGGTGAATGGTGAGAGTGGGGCACCGCGGGACGGGTTAGGGGCAGGTGCGGATGCACGCACACCCAGCCCTGAGACACCAGACAAGGTTGTTTGACAAACAGTTGGTTTATTGATCATTACAGAATGTCTCTCTGGTGCTTCCCGCTCCGTCCCCGCTCCCTTCCCCTTTTCCCAATCATGATACCCCTCCCTCTGCTCCCTTCCCACTCTCAGTCCACAATAGAGAACCATATGAGAATCAGGTTTATCATCACTCACATACGCCATGATTTTTTTACAGCAGCAGTCCAGTGCAATGCATAAAATTACTACAGTACTCTGTAAGTGTTGGGCAGCCTAGCGATATATATGTGCCTAAGACTTTTGCACAGTGCTGTATATATGTATGAACACCCTATATATAGTTCTTATAGTTTTTTATTATATATTGCAATGTACTGCTGCCACAAAACTACATATATTACGATATATGCCAGTTATATTAAATCTGATTCTAACTCAAATAAAAAAGTTCAAAGAAAATTTATTATCAAAGTACATACTGTGTCATCCTACACTACCTTGAGATTCATTTTCTTGCAGGCATTCACAGTAGAACAAAGAAATACAATAGAATGTTTTGAAAAATTACCCCCAAAGACTGACAAACGTGCAAAAGACAAACTGTGCAAATAAAATAATAATAAATAAGTAAAACGAATACTGAGAACATGAGTTGTAGAGTCCTTGAAAGTGACTCTACAGGTTGTAGAATCAGTTCAGAGTTGAGGAGAGTGAAGTTATCCACTCAAATGTAGACTAGGCTTGGACAAATAAGCCAATAGCTGTTTTACTGTGAGCCAGTACACGAACGTAGCGTGTAACTGGGTGACTCCCGTCTAGACGTTTTCACAGTGAAGTTTAATGGCATCTTTGTGGATATTTGGAAAATACAAATCTTGCAATGTAGAGGTGTTTGGGTACTTAGCAATTTTCAAACCTCTTTGTATTTAATGTGTGTGCTTTCAGAAACTGGAGAGTTGGGTTCAACCAAAAACAGAGACGATTCAGTAGTGAATGATAACTTGAATAATAGACAGGAAAATAACAAGCCACGAGGGGCCACGAAATGAGAGGGAACAGAAACAAAGGACAACAGGCAATGAGGTAAACTTCAGGCAGGGGGAGTGAAAGCTCGGAGCAACTGGTTGAGGCCGGCTGGTTCGATGAGTGAACGAGGTCTGTGGATGAGAATTGGGTTAAATAGGCTGCAGGCCACGAGTCAGGAGCGAGCGGCAGGTGCCGGCTGGGATGCGTCAGTGGGTGCAAGACTGACACATGAATTAACAATGTAAGTGTTTATTATGACTAAATAATTACGTCTGATTAAATCACAGCGTTTAATCCCTGCTTGGGAAGTTACAGAAGTGTTTTCCATTTTCATTTTACGTTCTTTCTCATTTTTATTCTCCACACACAGTTTTATTTTTTGTATTGTTATTCTTTGCAAAACGACTTGATTGTGTTCACTTTGATGAAGTGAGTGAAGAACTGTAAAAACGTAAGTGTGAAATTGTCTCTTTTTGTTCTTTACGGATGTTCCCTATAGTGGGGGAATCTGGGATCAAAGGGCACAACCGCAAAATAGAGGGGCGTCCGTTTAGAACAGAGATGAGGGGGAATTTCTTTGGCCAGAGAGTGGTGAATCTGTGGAATTCATTGCCACAGACGGCTTTAGAGGCCATATTATTGAATATATTTAAAGCGGACGTTGATAGGTTCTTGATTAGTCAGGCATCGCCGGTTACAAAGAGAAGGCAGAAGAACGAGGTTGAGAGGGATAATAATTCGGCCATGTTGGAATGGTGGAGCAGACTCAATGGACCGAATGGCCTAATTCTGCTCCAACGTTGTTGACTACATAATTAATTCAGATAAAGGCGCGTCGTTTATTTCCCGCTTGGTAAGTGATCCGCTGTTCACCATTTTCTATTTTATGCTCTTTCACGTTTTTATTTTCATCAGACAATTTATTTTTCACTACCGGATACAAGACCCAAGATAGTTTAATGTCATTTCCAGAACGCAGGTGTAAAAGAGAACCAAGTATGTGTTAGTCCGGATCCGATGCAGCACCAAAACACGGTAAGATAACGAATACAATAGTGACAATATAAATACATAAGATAGCTTACATACATTGACTGATTGTATGTCCATTAAGTGACACTAGGCGCAGGAGTGTCTGTACATAAGGTGACGGACAGGAAATGATAAAGTAGTGGTGGGTTAGTGGGTGGAGGTGTTGATCAACCTCACTGCTTGGGGAAAGTAACTGTTTGTGACTCTGGTGGCCTGGCGTGGGGGCTACGTGGCCCCCTCCCTGACGGGAAGATTGCTATCCATTTGAAAATAACTTCTATGTGGCTGAAGATCTGCAAAAACCAATCATCCGGATGAAATCATAAACACAAGAGATTCTGCAGATGCTGGAAATCCGAAGCAACACGCACAAAATGCCGGAGGAGCTCAGCACTTATGGAAATGAACAAGCAGTGGCCGATCCTCCTTCGGGACTGGAAAGGAAGGGGGAGGATGCCAGAATAAAAAGGTGGGGAGAGGGGAAGAAGGATAGCTAGAGGGTGACAGGAGAAACCAGGTGTGTGGGAAAGGGAACGGGATGGAGAGGAAAGTGGACCAGAGGAAAAGGGGAAGAAGGAGGGGTACCTGGGGGGGGTGGGGGGGGTGGGGGTGATAGGCAGGTGAGAAGAATTGTCTCTTGGTTCTTTCTCCAATACAGTTCTGTACGGAATGCCCAGCGACAACACTAACGGCAGAAAATTGTGTTGCATTTTCAACGTCTTCTCATTTAATCTGAATAATAAATAAAACGGGTTTGTGGACTCACACCCAATTATGTAAAAGTAACAGACTTTATCGATTTAAATAAATATAATTATCTCGGCTCAAGCGCGAGAACGCGTCGAGCGAACACTAAAGCGTTACGACTTTACGAAGCCGATCTCCGGACTTCTCTCCCAGTAGCTAGAGCATATCCCATTGCACAAACAAAGGCCAATTGGCCGCCGACCCTTCAAGCCTGTAATTTGGAAGCAGTTGTCCTTTAAAACACTGGTAATTGCTTTGATTTTATGATACGTGTTTTCATTAGGAACGCTGTTTGGCTGCGCTTAGCGAAGGACAGACGAGGTCCAAGACATCCCTATCCTTAAAGCATTCCGCGTGTATTTTGGTATTTCTGTAGCATCTTAGAAATACTGTATGGCTTGTAACTTTGCTTTGGCTAATGGCAAGAATTTAAATGCAGCTTCTTTGCCAAGCTGTCAACTAGAACAACAAATACATAGAACAGAAACACAATCCCCCCCCCCCCCCCCCCCCCACACACACACACACAGACAATATCGCTTCCCCATTGACCCAGCAGTGGCGTGGTACCTCCGGAGCTGGGTGTATGAGGAGATGGGGAATGGGAACACAATGTCGATACTGTGCACTCTGCACCCATTCACAGTAATCCTCCCTCTGAAATTATGTTCAACCCTGCTCCCCGCCCCGTCCCAGAGATGACGGTGGCTCATTGCTGACCAGTGCCAACCTGCGGTGCTGCAATAACTGACCTATTGACACAGATGTACACACGTACACACACACATACACACACACACACACACACACACACACACACACACACACACACATATACACACACATATACACACACACACACACACACATACACACACATACACACACACACATACACACACACACATATACACACACACACACACACATATACACACATACACAGACACAGATACACACACATACACACACACACAGATACACACATATACACACGTACACACACCCATACACACACACACACAGATACACACATATACACACGTACACACACACACATACACACACACAGATACACACATATACACGTACACACACATACACACACATACACACACAGATACACACACATACACACATACACACACACAGATACACACATATACACACATACACACACATATACACACATACACACACATATATACACACATACACACGTCCACACACATACACACATACACACACATATACACACACATACACACATATATACACACATACACACACATATACACACATACACACGTCCACACACATACACACACATATACACACATACACACACACACATATACACACACATACACACACAGATACACACATACACACACATACACACATATACACACGTCCACACACATACACACATACACACACATATACACACACATATACACACATACACATACACACACATATACACACATCCACACATGTACACACATACACACACATATACACACATACACATATACACACACATATACACACGTCCACACATATACACACATACACACACATATACACACGTCCACACATATACACACATACACACATATACACATACACACACATATACACATACACATGTACACACACATACACACGTACACACATATACACACACATACACATATACACACACTTACGCTCTTGCGCACACACACTGAATCACACACAGACTCACACATATACACATACGTACACACTCACGCACACACACACACTCTCTCTCACACACACACACACACATACACACACTCACATAACAACACTCACATGCTACGATGCACCCACAACATATTCAGACACACACACTCACGTACACATCACACACAGTCACACATACACACAGCTACACAAACACTCACACACACACTCACTCTCTTTCACACACACACAGTCACACCTACATGCACCCACTCACCTCCACACACACACTTACTCTCTCACTCACAAGTATATATACACACTGACACACACACAGTACGACACACACTCACTCTCACACATACACACACAGATACACACACACATACACACACAGGCACACACTACGACACATACACTCACCTTCTGTCTCTCTCTCACACACACACACACACACACAGACACACACACACACACACACACACACACACACACACACACACACACACACACACACACACACACACACACACCAATACTCAATATGCTTTTTTAAGATGAATTCCTGATCTGCCAGGTCTGACGAAGTTGGCTTTCTCTGACATTATGACAGTGTCTCCATCACTTGAAAAGAAGAATTGTGCATGGACATAAGTTCATTAAATGTCCCAGAGAAACGCCCAACAGCAGTGGGCTGTCTGTAGTGCTGGTTGTGAGGTTTGGAAGTGGGTGGGGAGGATTTAGTGGACTGGCAAGTATATAATCATTGAATATTCTAGGGCTATAATGTTCAAAGGCTGCAGCCCATAAAGACGACATATGTTGCTCTGTGCTTTGTTCGGTCTCATTCCGCCTTATGTCCAAGCAGAATATTATTGCAGGAAGCGATATGCGATGGGAAACATAATAGTTTCTCACAAACTAAAAAAAGGAAATCAGTCTTTAAAGGGTAATAGAATCCAGAAGTTGTTATTGTTGCAATTTTTCCGATCAATCAAAACAAATAGGAATTTAAGTTATTTTCAAAAATCAACATTTCTAACAATGGAGTATTTTTAGAAATTTGTTAAAACGATTATAGTGGGCATATCCTTAGCTTAAAGCCTATAGTTTATTTCTTTTAAGGTAAAGACAGGTTTATTTAGCTGTCAGTAATGTAGATTTATAGTCAGAGAACTGATATACCAGGCTTCCTGTTCCATTGCCAAGGTCCATCTGCAAGATCCGTATTAAAGATATTAAATCCCAAATGATGAATGTACTCCCTCCCTCTGTTAACCACTCGTTCAGAAACACTGCCCCATTATATACACTGCCACTAGATTATCAGTTTATCAAAGATGGTTTACAAAGCCATCATATAAATGTACAAACAGTAGGGAAAGCAGACCGGGGCTGTCTAAAATTGATCCAAAATGGCTGCAGCACCTTTGGCCTTGAACCAGAAGGTCGACGGTTTTAATCTTACACTGGAGCCTACCCAATAGGCAAAAGCTTGCAAGCAGGCTTCTTCCACTGCAGTTAGGTGAGACTAGATCTGGAGGTCATGGATTAAGGGTGAAAGGTGAACTGTTTAAGGGAAATAAAGGGGAACCGTCTTCACTCAGAGGGTGGTGAGAGTGTGGAACGAGCTGCCCGCGGAAGTGGTGGATGCAGGTTCGATTTCAATATTTAAGAGAGTTTGCACAGTACATGGATGGGAGGGATATGGAGGGCTATGCTCCAGGTGCAGGTAGATGGGACCAAGCAGGATCGTAGTTTGGCACAGACTAAATGGGCTGAAGGGCCTGTTTTTCTGTTGTAGTGCACTGTGACTCCATAACAAGGGAGTGCAGCTGAGTTAGAATAACGAAAGAAAATCTTAGAGATACTATCCCACTGATCCGAGGAGCAAGGGCAATGTCTTCAGCCAAGCCAACAATCAAGCAGTATGTGGCCTCTGTCAGAGCAGACAGCAACCGTTCTTCCCCAGCCGACTGCCTCTCAAAAGCAGAACGCTGAGATCCAAAAACCATGAGAACAAAAACATACTCAGAGAACATAGAACATTACAGCACAATGTTGTGACAACCCCTTAACCTACTCTAAAATCAACCTAACCCTTCCCTCCCACATTGCCCTCCATTTTCCTATCATACATGTCCCTAATGCCTCTACCGCCACCCGTGGCTGGGCGTTTCATTCACCCACCACTCTCTGTGCAAATACCTGCCTCTGACATCCCCCTCTTACACTTTTCTCCAAATATCTTAAAATTACTCCCCCCAGCAATAGTTACTTCCACCCTGAGTAAAAGGTTCTGGCTTTCCACTAGATCTCTGCCAAGAAATGCTCAAGAAAGATCAAAATTTCCTAATTTTTCTTTTAGTGATCTGCTGAATTCATCTTCAATGTGCATATTCAGACTGGTTTGGATTAACTCTGCTTAGGATGCCTTTAATTTGTTTTGATGGCATTACATAAACTACTACAGTTATTTTATCCAATCAAATTGCAGGAAGTGGAAAGGTTGCCTTGGAGACGCTAATAGCTGTTCAATCCGGCATTCCGTGGTTGCACTTTTACCAGAGTTGCCATCATGAGTGGCGTGGTAGCGTAGCAGTTCGCACTACGCTGTACAGCAACAGCAAACTGGGTTCAATTCCTGTCGCTGTAAGGACTGTAAGGAGTTTGTACGTTCTCACCGTGACCATGTGGGTTTCCTCCTGGTGCTCGGGTTTCCTCCCACAGTCCAAAGGTGTACCGGTTGGTAGGTCACATGGGCTGTAATTGAATGGTGCCGCTCGTAGACCTATTACCGTGCTGGATCGCTAATTAAGTAAATAAATATCTCACTGCGCCTGGCACTATGGGTAGAGCCATTGCATCATGGCTCAGAGACCCTGACCTTGAATACTGTCTGTGTGGAGTTTGCACAATTTCCCTGTGATCATGGGGGTTTCCCTAAATGCCCCTGGTGTCTGCCACCTCTCTACAATGCGCAGGTTGGTCGAGATACAAGTGGAACAAAGAGCTGCACATCCAACAGCCCACCTGTCTTAACTCTAGCCTAATCACAGGACAGTTTACAGTGACCCAATAACCTACCAACCGGTACGTCTTTGGACTGTGGGAGGAAACCAGAGCACCCAGAGGAAACCCACACATTCACAGGGAGAACGCATAAACTCCTTATAGAGGATGCCGGAATTGAACTCTGAACTCCGATGCCTAGAGCTTTAGTAGCATCGTTCTAACCACTACGCTACTGTGTCAATAGGTTGCTGTAGGTTCAAGACTTAATCAGGATCTTAATGCAGAGAATAAGTACCCTGTAGGGGTGCAAGATAGTTTGTTGACATTCTTCAGTACACAAGTGTAAAGGAGAATGAAATGATTGTTATTCCCGATCCAATGCAGCATTAAAAAACACAACAAACATAAAAAACAAAATAAGTATAATCACAAAAGCAAGTCTATAAAACACAATGTACAAGTAACTGTTATATACATATTGATTGGGTGACCATAAAATGACACTAGGCACAGGAGTGTCTGTACATAAGGTGACTGACAGGAAATGATAAGGTAGTGATGGTTGGGGGTGTGGAGGGGTGGGCTAGTGGGTGGAGGTGTTGATCAGCCTCACTGCTTGGGGAAAGTAACTGTTTCTGAGTCTGGTGAGCCTGGTGTGGGTGTTACGTAGCCTCCTCCCTGATGGAGAGGGACGAACATTCTATGTTTGCCCCCCATGTAGGATTTGGGGAAGGGAGGGTTGATTGGGTTGTGGGGAGGGAATAAAGTGAATACGCTAGGTTTAATGTTCAGCGGGTACTTGGTTGTCAGTGCAGATGCACTGATCTGAAAACCCCATTTCCACACCAAATGACTTGGCAAGTAGAGTTTCAAAGGACATTGGCATCATCGCAGAATCAGAATCAGATTTCTTATATTTTTATTTGGAGATACAGTGTTGAGCAGGTCCTTCTGGCCCCAACGAGCCACAGCTCTCAGCAGCTCACCTATTTAACCCTAGCCCAATCACAGGACAATTTACAGTGAACAATTAACCTACTAACCGGTACGTCTTTGGACTGTGGGAGGTAACCGGAGCATCTGGAGGAAACCCACATACTCACAGGAAGGACGTCAAACTTCTTACAGACAGTGTCAGAATTGAACTCTGACCTCCGATACCCCCAATCGTCATAGCGCTGCGCTAACCCCTACGGTACACAATGTAACTGTTGTTTTGCCCCTGTAGCACAATGCAATGCATAAAATATGCAATAAATTACAATAAGAAATATGTATTATAAAGACTGAATAGGTAGTGGAAAAAGAGAGCAAAATTCTGAGGTAGTGTTCATGGGTTTATTGTCCATTCAAAAATCTGATGATGGAGGGGAAGAGCTGTTCTTGAAATGTTGAGTATGTGGTTTCAGGAGTCTGTACCTCCTCCCTGATGGTAGCAATGAGAAGAGGGCATGTCCTGGGTGATGCAGGTCCTTAATGATGGATGCTGTCTTTTGAGGCATCGCCTATAGAAGATGCCCTCGGTGCTGGGGAGGCTGGTGCCCACGATGGAGCTGGCTGAGTTTACAACTTTCTGCAGCTTTTTCCGATCCTGTGCGGTGGCCCCTCCGTACCAGATGGTGATACGGCCTGTTAGACTGCTCTCCTTGGTGCATCTGTAGAAATTTGCTAGTCTTTGGTGACATAATAGATCTCTTCAAGCTCCAAATGAAGTATAGCTGCTGGCATGCCTTTTTTGTGTGTGATTGGTTCAATATGTTGAGCCCAGGGCAGACCTACAGCTCCATACACCTGCCTGACAGTTCAACTGCTGAAAGGACTCTCTCCGGAGGCAAACGCACAAAGGGGGACCCTCCAAACGGTATGAAAAATGGCAAAGGAGGACGAGGAGGTTCTATCTCCTGATGTGCGCCTGTCCCTAGAAA